>NC_079457.1:20761513-20814013 GCF_903798145.1 Danio aesculapii
AATGCAAAATCAATCCCTCTAACACCTGGATCATATATTTTTCATCCTTAAATGTTGCTTTCAATTAATCACGCGAGATTGTGTTTCCTTTGAGTTGTTAAATACATCCTGTGTGTGTGTTTCAGTTATCTAGCTTTGGTTACTGCTCTTGCATGTGGTGCAGACTGGGTGTTTATTCCAGAGATGCCTCCAGATGACGGCTGGGAGGAGCACCTGTGCAGAAGACTGACGGAGGTACAGTGAAATGGGAAAAAATATGGGGAAAGTACTGTACATTGTTCAGTATTAATGATACAACACCACAAGTTTGGTAACAGTTTTTAAGATCTCTTTTATGTTCAAGAAGGCTATGTTTCAAGAGTTTCAAGAGCAGGTTTGGCATGCTGTCCCAGAAGAGAACCCTGAGTGCGGTGATAATTGAGGTCAGGGCTCCCGCCTGGTCAATGAGCATGTAAGGGGGTACGAGATCAGGTAGTTCTGGAGAGCTTCGCCTGGTAAAGGAGGAAAGGGGGGCATGGGGGGATTCTTCAAAAAAACGAAGATAAGGGAGTAAAGAGAGATGGGCTATTTATTGTGAGTTCGGAATAATCTGATTGGCTTATTACGGATTGCGGATGAGAGACCAGCCACGTTCAATCATATCACATGCTCCTCTCGAAAGTAGTTTAATTATTTACATAAGTATTCACAGCCTTTGCTCAATACTTTGTTGATGCGCCTTTGGCAGTAATTACAGCCTCAAGTCTTTTTGAATATGACGCCACAAGCTTGGCACACCTGTCTTTTGGGAATTTATGCCCGTTCCTCTTTGCAGTACCTCAATCTCTATCAGGTTGGATAGGAAGCGACGGTACAACCATTTTCAAATCTCTCCAGAGATGTTTAGTAGGATTTAGGTCTGGGCTCTGGCTGGGCCACACAAGGGCATTTACAGAGTTGTTGTAAAGCCACTGCATTGATATTTTAGTGGTGTGCTTTGGGTCATTGTCCTGCTGGAAGATGAACCGTCGCCCAAGTCTGAGGTCAAGAGCACTCTGAAGCAGGTTTTTATTCAGGATGTCTCTGTACATTGCTGCATTCCTCTTTCCCTCTATCCTGACTAGTCTTCCAGTTCCTGCTGCTGAAAAACATCCCCACAACATGATGCTGCCACCACTATGCTTCACTGTAGGGATGGTATTAGCCTGGTGATGAGCAGTGCCTGTAACGCCCAGCATTCACTCCAAAGAGTTCAATTTTAGTCTCATCAGACCAGAGAATTTTGTTTCTTATGGTCTGAGAGTCCTTCAGATTCCTTTTGGCAAATTTCAATATTAAGGAGAGGCTTCCATCTGGCCATTCCACCATACAGCCCCGTTTGGTGGATTGCTGCACAGATGGTTGTCCCTCTGGAAGGTTCTCTTTCCTCCACAGAAGAACACGGGAGCTCAGACAGAGTGACCATCATGTTATTGATCATCTCCCTGACTAAGGCCCTTCTCCCCCGATCACTCAGCTTAGCTGGCTGGCCAGCTCTAGGAAGAGTCCTGGTGGTTCCAAACGTCTTCCACTTACGGATGATGGAGGCCACTGTGCCCATTGGAACTTTCAGAGCAGCAGAAATTTTTCTGTAACCTTCCATGTCCTTGTGCCTCGAGAAAATCCTGTGTCTGCAGTCTACAGACAATTCCTTTGTCTTCATGTTTGGTTTGTGCTTTGACATGCACTGTCAACCCTGGGACCTTATATAGACATAATAAAAATAAATGAATTTAATCCATTTTGGAATAAGGCTGTAACTAAAAAATGGGGGAAAAGTGAAGCGCTATGAATACTTTCTGCATGCACTGTTGAAGGAACATTTATTATCATTATCAATGTTGAAATCAGTTGCCTCTTAGTATTTGTAATTTTTGTGAATATGAAGCTGTGACACTTATTTCAGGTTCCTTGATAAATAGAAAGTTCAACAAACAGGATTTAAATGTCTTTATAATTAAATTTAACCTATCATGTTCAACCTTGCATAAAGCTATTGATTTTAACCAATAAATAAATAAATCCTGAACCTTTTAAATGTTTATGTAAATTTACTGAAATAGAAACAATTTCGAAAAGCAAGGCTTTGTTTTTTGAATAATTGTTTTAATTATTAAGCTTTTGTCATTTTTGTTTAAACTGTTAGAATTTTTTTTTTTAAATATAAATAAATCTGAATTTAATAAGTTTTGTGCTTTTCAAATAAAAACATGACAATTGAAAAAGGAAAGAAAAATAATTTTCTTGCAATAGTCATTCTCACACAATTTTATCTGATTCTGAATAGAGTTTTTCCAGAAAACTAAAACAAATGAAAATAATCCAATTCAATCCATCTTTATTTCTATAGCGCTTTTACAATGTAGATTGTGTCAAAGCAGTTCTAGTAAATTGAAACAGTGTCAGTCCAGTTTTTAGAGTTGAAGTTCAGTTTAGTTCAGTTCAGTGTGGTTTAATTTTCACTGCTGAAAGTCCAAACGCTGAAAAGCAAATCCATCGATGCGCAGCTTCACAAGTCCCAAACCAAGCAAGCCAGTGGTGACAGTGGCGAGGAACAAAACTTCACCAATTGACGAAAGGGAAGGTAAAAAACTCTAGAGAAACCAGGCTCAGTTGGGCACAACCACTTCCCCTCTGCCCAAACTTCTTGTGCAAAACTGCAGTCTAGGTGCCAAGGGCTGGAGAACACTGGACATCCATCGTGGAGAAGCTGCAGGTGTGAGTAGGTCACCGGCGGGTGTTCAGGCTGGCCCACGTGATCAACGTTAAGACTCGTCTGTCACTGGGGTCTTTCAGGACCTCATGCTCTCCAGTCCTCCATGACCACCACAGCATCTGTCCAGGATATGGCCTGGTCCAGGGTTATGGAGACCTCTTCAAGTTCTCATTGGTTGGCATAATTTCTTTACAGGTCTTGGATCACATTAATGGCACTGAATAATCTCTAGAGGCCTCGGGATGAGTATCCTCAGGTGGAAATAGAGAAATAATCATGATTTCAGTTTTAAATTAATTTGATTTCATGCATATTTTGACTGAAAATCAACACAAAACACTAAAAAAAAATTGTAGTTTTCATATTATTTTCCTTTCCTCAGACCAGAAATGCAGGTTCTCGTCTAAATGTGATCATCGTGGCTGAGGGAGCCATTAATAAAGAAGGACAACCAATCACCTGTGACCAGCTGAAAGAGGTAATTCAACCCCTACATAATTACGCATTACTACTGTCATTATGATGTAACTGCTGCCTGTCAGTGCTCTTTGATTACGTTTATCTGTGTTCATACAGCTGGTGACAAAGAGGCTGGGCTTTGACACTCGTGCCACTATTCTTGGACATGTGCAGAGAGGTGGAACGCCTTCAGCTTTTGACAGAGTTCTAGTGAGTTGTTCCTTTTATCAGTTTGTCGATTTCCACACCATATCGTCTGTCTTTTTATGCAAGCATCTGAGTGTACATGTGTGTTTGCTGTGCATCAGGGCAGTCGGATGGGTGTGGAGGCTGTAATGGCTCTGCTGGAAGCCACTCCAGAAACCCCTGCGTGTGTGGTCAGTCTGTGCGGGAACCAGGCTGTCAGACTCCCCCTGATGGAGTGTGTACAAGTGGTGTGTACATAGTTCAATTATTTAAAGGTCCTGTGAAAATAAACTGAAGTTTTTTTTTTTAATAGTCTGTTAAGTCTGCTACAAAACAGTGACAAAATTCATGTTTATAAAATATTAAAGTGACGTAAACATCCAAAGCTGCAGTTTGTCACATACTGCAGTTTCTCATCAAAGCTACACTGTCCCACCCCCTCTTCATTTTTCAGTTGAGATCACGTCAAACATTGAATTAAAAAAAAACTGCAAATTTCAGAGCAGTTCACAGGACCTTTAAAGTCTTTGAATCTAAATTTTAGTAAAGTTACTAAAAGGTTTGAATGTATTGAAAGATATGATGCAGCACATTTTGCCATTGCTAGTTTTAAGGCGATGTTTGTGTAAGACTTAAGAGTTGTATCTTTCTTTTTTTCTTGTATATGTTTATTGATTTTCAACATTTACAAAGATCAAATAAACAAACAAAGCACACAGGATGGGAAAATTAAGCACACTCAAAGAGAAAAAAGGCACATATATATCTATATGCCCCAAATATGTTAAGAATGGTTTCCACCTTTTATGAAATATGCAGACTTCATTATGAGCAATACAAGTTTAATAATCTAAAGAAACATATTCAAGAACAACTCTGTCCCAAAGTGATATCGAAGGGGCTTTTTTTTGTTATCCAGTTTAATAAAATTCAATTTTATGCACAGAATATTAGGAGCCTATAGAGGGAGTGTATAGAGGGACTGTTTATGTTTATCCGCAATAGAATTACATTGTATTTTAAGCAACATATTCAAAGGCTCAAAAACAGTATCAATGGTTAAAATTGAATTAATCTTTTGACCTACCGCAGCCCAAAACCTCTGGATTTCCCTGCAATACCCAAAACAATAAGCAAGATCCCCCTCTTCTATTTTACATTTTGGACACAACTAAGAGCAGTTGTTTCTAAATGTATCTATATTTCTAAAAATATTACAGTTATATCTGTTGTTGAAGGCGAAATTATTAGGCCCGCTGTGAAAAAAATTTATTTAAAAAATTTCAAAATATTTTCTAAGTGATGTTTAACGGAGCAAGGAGCAATTTCTAATAATAATATAATAACCTAAAGAAAGTCTTACTAATTTTAGTTTGCCTGGAATAAAAGCAGTTTTTAAAACATTTTTAGTGTCAATATTATTAGCCCACTAAGGAATTTTTTTTATCTCGATCTCTCTTTTAAATGGCACTTGGGAAATATTTGATGAAGGATTCAATTTTACAAGAGTGCTAATTATTTTGACTTCAACTGTATATTATATATACTTACTCACTCACTCCCAGGGCCATTTATATCGAAGTTGATATTTAGCCGCACCATATTGGTGTTTTGTAGCATCTAGTTTTTATGAGGTGAGTTGTTAGCCCAACACTCAACCTCCAACCTGGAGGAACCAGAGATACACAAATATACTACGGACAATTTAGCTTACCCAATTCACCTACACCACATGTCTTTGGACTGTGAGGGAAACTGGAGCACCCGGAGGAAACCCACATGAACACGGGGAGAACATGCAAACTCCACACAGAAATGCCAACTGACCCAGCCGGGGCTCAAACCAGCGACCTTCTTACTGTGAGACGACAACGCTACCCACTGCGCCACCATGTTGCCCTTATATATGTATTATACATATATAATATGCATATACACTGTATACAGCTTTCATATTTTGAACAAATTGATCAAATAATTGTAAAATACGGCTAAGGAATGCCATTAAATATTATATTAGTAAGCTCAACTTCAGTAAATAAGTTGTGTTGACTACAAGTGATGTATTATTAGTTTTAAAATTTAATTATTTAATGATTTTTAGCTTTTTAAAGCAGTTTTTTTTTTCAAAGTAAGGTTAACTGACATGTATGGATATACACTATTTAAATTCTCTATTTCTTTCAAAATACAGACCAAGGATGTCACTGTTGCAATGAATGAAGGTCGATTTGATGATGCTGTAAACTCAGGGGAAGGTATGTTTTGAAACGTAATTTCTTTATTTTTATTATTATTCATTCATTCATTAGTTTTCTTTCGGCTTAGTCCCTTTATTAATCAGGGGTCTCCACAGCGGAATGAGCCGCCAACTTATCTAGCATATGTTTTACGCAGCGGATGCCTTTCCAGCTGCAACCCAGTACTGGGAAGCATTCATACACACTCATTCACACACTCATGCACTACAGCCAATTTAGCTTATTCAGTTCACCTATAGCGCATGTCTTTTGACTGTGGTGGAAACCGGAGCAAACCCACGCGAACTTGAGGTGGACATGCCAACTCCACACAGAAATGCCAACGGACGCAGCTGGGACTCGAACCAGTTACCTTCTTGCTGTGAGGTGACAGTGCTAACCACTGAGTCACTGTGCTGCCCTTATTATTATTATTATTATTATTATTATTATGTGTATGATAGATTATTTTGTGTTTGTATTAATCATATTTCTCTTCAGTTATACAAAGCCACAATGTCTGTGTGTGCAGGAGTTTTGAGAATAACTGGAATACATATAAGCTCTTGGCTCATATTCGCCCCCCAGATAAAAAGGTCAGGAGATTAAAAAAAATAAGCATTACTAGTGCAATCGTTCTCACTTCACATCTATGTAATCTCATTTTTATTATTATGTGTTTCTTTGTTGTTCACCATTTTTTCCCCCCATTAGAGTAACATTAATGTGGCCATCCTGAACGTGGGTGCTCCCTGCGCTGGCATGAACGCAGCTGTACGGGCAGCTGTCAGGATCGGCATCATCCAGGGCCACAACATGCTGGCGGTCCATGATGGCTTTGAGGGTCTGGCTGAGGCAAAGGTAAACAGCAGGAACACAAAAGTATTTTTTTTTTTTTTAAACATTCTCTTTATTGCATTTTTACATCAGTACAAATGATAACTTTTACATATGTGTACTTTTTTCTTTTTAAACACAAAATTGTAACATCACGTTACTATTATATAAGAGAACAAAAACTAAAAAAAAAAAAAAAAAAAAAAACAAGAGAAATGGGGGGGAAGGGGCAAAGAAAACAGAAAAAAAAAAAGAGAAAGAACAAAACTAAATAAGGGGGGATATTTGAGGTGCATTTACTAAGGTTCAATCACTGCTCTCTTGTTAAAGTATTCAATAAATGGATTCCATATTACATGGAAATTCTTTGTTTTATTTTTTAGGGAAAGCCTTAGCTTCTCAAGTTGCAGACAGGACATGACATCCTTTATTAGTGTGGAGCAACAAGGAGGATCTTTTCGTTTCCAGTTTAGTAGAATCAATCTACGCGCCAAAAGGGTTATAAATCTAATCACTGTGCGTTGATTATTAGATAAATCTGCATCATCACTGACACCAAATATAGCTAAAATAGGCCCAGGAGAAATTTGTTTTCCCACCACTTCTGATATTAATTCAAAAACTGAAATCCAATAGTTAACCATTTTAGAACAACTCCAAAACATATGACCAAGCGAAGCTGGGGTTTGATTGCATCTATCACACAGTGGGTCTACGGCAGGGAACATCCTAGAGAGCTTTAATTTAGATAAGTGGAGTCGGTGCAGAATCTTAAATTGTATTAAACCGTGCCTGATACACACAGAACCAGAATGAACTTGTTCCTGTGCTTCCTCCCATTGCCAATTTTCAATTTCTGCTCCGAGATCCTCTTCCCATGCCATTTTGAGATGCTCTAATGACACGTCACATTCTAACTGAGATAATTTATTATATATAATTGAAATTCCTCCTTTCATAAATGGGTTCTGTAGAAACAAAGTTTCTACTGAGGAAGTTTGTGGTTCATTAGGAAATGTTATAAAATTCTTTTGGGCAAAACTGCGAGCTTGTAAATATTTGAAAAAATGGGTACTTGGCAGATCATATGTCTGCTGTATTTGTTGAAACGTTGAAAAACAGTTATCAATGAAAAGATCTTTAAAGGAGTGTATCCCTTTATTTGACCAGACATGAAATAAAGAGTCAGTTTGAGAAGGGGTAAATGAATGATTCTTAGTCAGTGGGCTTAAGACAGAACATGTTTGCCACTTAAAGTGTTTTCTAACCTGTTTCCAAATTTTAAAAGTATTAGACACCACTGGATTGTTTAATCGAGGTGTGGGGGGGGGGGGGGGGTAGATAAGGCCGAGTAAAGTAGAGCTGGCCAAGAGGAAGGGGAACATGACTTATTTTCCATGTCACCCCAATCTGTTAATCCCTCCTTTATCCCAAAAGAAAGTGCCCTTATATTACATGCCCAGTAATACAACTGAAAATGTGGTAAACTCATCCCTCCTTTCATTTTAATTCTTTGTAAATATATCTTCTTGATTCTAGGATTTTTTTTATTCCAAATGTATTGGGTAATCATTCTATCTATTTTCTTAAAAAATGATTTATTAATAAATACTGGGATACATTGGAAAAGAAAAAGATATTTGGGCAAACACAAAAGTATTTTAAGGATATTAAGAGTTTCAAATTTTGGGATCGGTAAGACTTTTAAATTCATTATTTGTATAGGAGTCTCTCATGCTTAACAAAGCTACATTTGTTTAGTATAAATACAAAACAAAATGTAATAATCATTAAATATTCAAAATCATTTTATATTTAATGTATCTTAAAATTGCTCCATTACTCCAGTTTTTAGTGTCATGTTATTCTAAATTACTCTAATATACTGATCTGCTGCTAAATTTGTATTATTATCAGTGTTGAAAACAGTTTAAGGGATGGTTTGCCCAAAAATGAATCTGTCATCCCTGTTTACTTGTTAAAACATCCCTTCATGTGCTTTTAAGCCTTTATGACTTTCTTTCCTCTGTTAAACACAAAAGAAGATAGTTTGAAGAATGCTGGTTGCTGGGACCCATTGACTTCCATTGTAACCGTTTTTC
Organism: Danio aesculapii; assembly: GCF_903798145.1. Classification (NCBI taxonomy): domain Eukaryota; kingdom Metazoa; phylum Chordata; class Actinopteri; order Cypriniformes; family Danionidae; genus Danio; species Danio aesculapii. The sequence continues at coordinate 20,770,072 of NC_079457.1, forward strand.
CTATTATGGAAGTCAGTGGGTGCCAGCAGCCAGCATTCTTCTTTTGTGTTCAACAGAAAAAAGAAACTCATAAAGGTTTAAAAACACACGAGAGAGGTTAAATGATGATTTAGTGTTCATTTTGGGTAAACATCCCCTTAAATATGTTTGTGGAACACTGTACTGTCACTTTTAAGCCATTCTTCGTTTATAATAGCAAACGTAATTTACAGTAAATGAACAGCATATTTCCATTACTTAGGTGAACTTGTTGTGGTACCATTAGAAAGGCAGTAATGTTGTTATATTCTGTCTAAACATAATGTTTTCAGATTGAGCCAATCACCTGGAACACTGTTGGAGATTGGACAGGCAAAGGTGGATCTGACTTTGGAACTAAAAGGTACTGATCACTCCTACATTTTCTGTATTATCATTTACATCGCTGCAAAGTTTCAAGTCTTTCTTTTCTCCTGTTTATGCAGAGTGTTACCTGGAAAATACATGGAGGAGATCAGCTTGAATATTGCCAAGTACAATATTCATGCTCTGGTTATTATCGGAGGTTTTGAGGTGAATTGGTGAAATTATTTAAAGGGAAAGTTCACCCAAAGGTAATTTTCTGTAAACATTTATTCTGCCTTAAATGTTCCAAAGGTTTTTTTTTTTTTTTTTTTTTTTTGTTATGAAGAACACGTAATAAAATATTTTGAAGAATGTTGGAAGCTCATTTTTGGGTGAACTATCTCTATAATGTCCATGTTTTATTATTTCCACATTCAGTTCTGGTGACATTAAAATCATTAACTTTACATTTCAGGCATTTTCAGGTGGACTGGAAATGGTTCAAGGCAGAGAGAAGTATGAAGAGCTGTGTATTCCTATGGTGATCATTCCTGCTACTGTATCAAACAACGTGCCTGGCTCCGACTTCAGCATTGGAGCAGACACTGCCCTTAATACCATCACCACTGTGAGTCATACAACAAACACACGCTGCCTACATTTGAGGGATGCACCACATATGAGGACCATTTTTATTTTATTTGCTTGTTTATTTAACATGGACAATACACTTGACATTGTTATACAAAGACAACCAATGTCAGATGTAGAGAATCTAGCATGAAGCTAATTTGCAGCCTTCATCCCTAGTTAGAATTTACACACAGAGCCACAAACATAAAATGCAAGTCAATCTGCATACTAAAAATGCAAGCATGCTTATTATTGGCCAATATTTTAAAATTAATGATTGTTTATCTAGTTTTGTATGTAGTTTCTTTTTTATTTCTTGACTAAATCTTTAAAAACATTCATCCAAAGTTATATTTAAGCATTTAGCAGATGCGACATTTTTAAGATTGTTTATATTATAACTCTTAATGTAATATTTTATTTTTCATGTACCTGCACATTTTTTTCTGTATATAAAATTAGATGATGAAAATATTTATTCTATTTCTGATTTATAGAGTGATTACAAAAGTCAGTAAAATGAAACCTGAATTTTGAACTTAGCATTACCTTAGATACTCACTTAAACTCACTTAAAACAGTTGGGTTAATAATAACCCAAGAGGTAACCCAGTGATGGGTCGTTTTGGCAACGACCTGCTGTTAGGTTATTTTAACCCAATCCATTGGGTTGTTACGTTTAACCCAAGTATATGGGTTTAAAAAATTGCTTATTTGTTGGGTTATTTTGCCAAAAACTGGATATATAGTAATAAATTATTATTATTATTATTATTATTATTATTATTATTGGGCTGATGTCTCCACTCGGCCCTAAAGGCGAGAATGACGGCTGAATATCTCAAATATGTGTATCATTTCCTCCAAAAAAAAAACTGTAGAGATGAACCCAGGAGGTTGAGAAAGTGTTTTTATCTGTATATAGATTTGCTATCAAGCGTGCGTTTGTATCATCTAATTAGGAGTGCTGTTGGAATGGGTATAAAAAACACGACATGGAGAGGTAATTTGATAAATAAAACAACAACAATATTATTGCGTTAGAGCTTAAATAAACTTTATAACGCAAAACCAAAATTACTTATGCGTATTAATACTGCTGTTCCTCATTCATTCATTCATTTTCTTTTCGGCTTAGTCCCTTTATTAATCTGGGGTCGCCACAGCGGAATGAACTGCCAACAAATCTGGCATATGTTTAATGCAGCAGATGCCCTTCCAGCCGCAACCCATCACTGGGAAACACGCACTCATTCACACATACACTATGGTCAATTTTAGCGTACCCAATTCACCTGTACCGCATGTCTTTGGACATGTGTGGGGGAAACCGGAGCACCTGGAGGAAACCCACGCGAACACAGGTAAAACATGCAAACTCCACACTGAAATGCCAACTGACCCAGCCGAGGCTCGAACCAGCGAACTTCTTGCTGTGAGGCGAATGTGCCACCCACTGTGCCACCCCGTCGCCTACAGCTGTTCTGTGTCAGTTAAATCAGTTAACTGTTGAAATTCTAAATTTTTAACCGAACTGGTTGAGTTAAGTAATTAACCCATTAAAGGTTAAAGATAACCCAACAAAGCACCAAATATTTAACCCAACTGGTTGAGATATTAATAAATAAACAAATAAAAGGTTAAAAAAAAACCAACAAAGCACCAAATATTTTTAACTCAACTATTGGGTTAAATAAATATCCCAACGTTTTTTTAGAGTGTATGCAAATGATTGCGTATTTAAGTAATGCCCCATTTGTATGTTTAAACCTAAACCTAACATTTCAGGAAACTTATATTACAAAAGAAGTCTTATATCAGTCACCTGGTACCCGCATTTTGAGAATCAAAAAACAGGCAAAACAAAATTAACACATTACATGACACATGAATTGAGGTCTTCTGAAATTAAACAATAGGTCTGTGCAAGGTGACATGTTGGCTCAGTGGTTAGCACTGTCGCCTCCCAGCAAGAAGGTTGCTGGTTCGAGTCCCGACAGGGTTAGTTGGCATTTCTGCGTGGAGTTTACATGTTCTTCCCGTGTTGGTGTGGGTTTCCTCCAGGTCCACAGTCCAAAGACATGCTCTATAGGTGAATTGAATAAACAAAATTGATCATTGTGTGTGTGTGTGTGTGTGTGTGTGTGTGTGTGTGTGTGTGTGTGTGTGTGTGTGTGTGTGTGTGAGAATGAGTGTGTATGGATGTTGTTCCAGTACTTGGTTGCAGCTGGAAGGGCATTCCCTGTGTAAAACATATGCTGGATAAGTTGGCGATTCATTCTGCTGTGGCAACCCCTGATTAATAAAGAGACTAAGCTGAATGAAAATTAAGGAATGAAAGGTCTGTGCAAATAACTGAACATTATTTCCATAATCCACATCCTCAACAAACAGTTCGGAGTGTGTTTATGACAGTCTGCTCTTCTTGTTGAAATCCCTCAAGATTAATCAACTGGGAATAAATGTTTAATCTATTTGTCTGTGGTGTCTTCTGCATTCTTTACTATTATTTCAACAGCATTTCCAATTATTAATACAATTAATACATTATTGCATTTATATAGCACTTTTTCTGGAACCTCAAAGCACTTTGCAGATTTGAGGGTGGGGGTGTCCTGTAAATAATTGTTCTTAATGTAAAGAGGTATTATTGGCATATTTCCACTATTATCTATTTCCAGTTTTCCTAGTATATTGTTATTGTCGTGTTGTATTTATTCAGAAGTTGATTCTCTGTAGACCTGTGACAGGATCAAGCAGTCAGCAGCAGGAACTAAGCGGCGTGTGTTCATCATTGAGACTATGGGAGGATACTGCGGTTACCTAGCCACAATGTCTGGTCTCTCTGCCGGAGCTGATGCTGCTTACATATTCGAGGAGAAATTTGGCATTCGTGACCTAGAGGTAAACTCAGAACGAATATGAATGAGTTAATTGATATTGTTTGCAATAGATTATACTGAACAGCTCTGTTTGATTTTGATGTTTATAGACAAATGTGGAACATCTTGTTGAGAAGATGAAAACCACTGTTAAGAGAGGCCTTATTCTCAGGTTTGAGAGCGTTTAATTTAATTTAGTTTGATTCATTTTTGAGTTGAGTCTACTTAAAGGGATAGTTCACACTAGGGCTGCACAATATTAGAAAAATTTTAATTTTATTTTTCTGCAATATACTGTATCTGTACAATTTCACCAAATGATTTAATAGCACTGTTTGGAAAGAATTTAGCCACGTTATTTTAAGGTTCAGTTATCGCTATTAGAAAACCATTAACTATGACTTTTGCTTCAATAAACTCCTAATTTGCTGCTCATTAATAGATATTAAGGTAGTTTATGTATTGAGTTAGGCATGTAGAAAAAGATCATGCAGAATATGCAGTTTGTCATAGATATATACACTAGATATCGCATACGGACACTAAGTATGCGTCAATAGCACCGCCACGGTAATACAGTCCCTTACTGCATTCACCATAAGGCAAAGTAGCACCAACTCGCACTAAATACTAGGCTTATGCTAGTTTTGTTGAATAAAATAAGCAAAAAAAAATGTAAATGAAATATGACAAGAAGCTGCGGAGCTAGTAACTTGTATTATTGTCGGTTAAGTGAACGAGTCGTTAATAACGAAGATTCATTCATAAACTAATCGCTCCCTTCGTTAGACTGAGAAGGGAAATTAGAAGAGAGGGTGTGTTTCAATGACAAGGATTAGATCAAATTTAATACCGGGAGGATAATCCATTTCTATATACACAAACACTTGCTCTTTGTCGACAGTTCCTGTGCGGTCACTAATCCATCGATGTAGAAAAGTGATGTAAAATTATAATTTTCATAATTTTAAAAAATATTTGCATACTGACCACTGGGAAAACTCCCGATCATAGATATATGTGTGTATATCTCTGGCTCTGGAGGGCCAGGCCTCCACTGCACCTTGGTCCCACATTTATTACAAAGGAGTGTACTATGCTGTACTAAAATAGCGGCTCTATTGACGCATTCCTTTCAATACGCACCAATAGCATAGGCAACATCTAATGTAAATATCTATGGTAGTTTGTAAGTACTAATAGAAGTACTACTCAATAACATGCAAGCTATCAAGCAGCTAGTTAATAGTGACAATTGGTTCCTAAAGGGTTACCAATGTATTTGTTTTGATTGATTGGGATGGTTCTGTAGGGGAGTGAATCATGCTTAAAATGTAATAAATTACAAGCATAGATAAATACAATTAAGCAAAGATAAGTGAAAAAAGCAGTGCAGACTTTGTGATTAAACTTCCAGTTGGTCAAATGTCTTGTGCCTGAATACTTTAATCTCTCTCAGGTCTTAAAAACATACAAATTATACAATTTCACTCCATTAAGGTTAAACTCTTGTCTTCTGAACTTATGCATAACTTATGACTTATGCTCAAATATAATCCCGACTCAGCATTTCATATCGATGCGATGTGACCACTGCGAATGCATTCATTGCGATATCGATGCTGAAACGATATATTGTGCAGCATGTACTCTCACTTGCTCAAAACTGAGTTTCTTTCTTCTGTTGAACACACAAACACAAAATATATTTTGAAGAAAGCTGAAAACCTGTAACCATTGACTTCCATGGTATTTGATTTTTCTACTATGGATGTCAATGGTTAAAGGTTTTCACCTCTTGTGTTCAACAGAAGAAAGAAGTTTATAAAGGTTTGGAAATGTTCATCTTTGGGTGAACTATCCCTTTAAAACATCAAAAGCATCTTTATCATAACAGCAATTAGTTATAGAAGATGAATTGTCAGACACAACACCTTTCAATGATATTGTCTTCTAGAAATGAGAACTGCAATTCTAACTACACCACCGATTTCATCTTCAACCTGTATTCAGAGGAAGGGAAAGGTGTTTTTGACTGCCGTAAGAATGTCCTTGGCCATATGCAGCAGGTTAGATTTAATATAATTGCATGGAACAATGCACATCATTGTTTTTAAGCGTTTAGTCTCATAATCATTCTTTTCTTTTCTTTTAGGGTGGCACCCCAACACCTTTTGATAGAAACTTTGCTACCAAAATGGGTGCTAAGGCTGTTCTCTGGCTGACAGAAAAACTGAAGGATTGTTATAGACACGGTGGGTAATAATGCAGTCTGATATTTGCTGTCATCTTTGGCGATGCTCTATATATTCAATTCACCTTTATTTGTATAGCGCTCATACAATGTAGATTGTGTCAAAGCAGCTTCACATAAAAGGTCACAGTAAATAGGAACAGTGTAGTTCAGTTTGTAGTTTGTATATATTGCTTGAAAACAGTGCAACTTTTGTTACTCAGATTACTACAATCTTGCTTCATACAACTGCAGTATTCATATTTTTGCAATCTTGTGCAAGTGTTTGTTTGATTTAAAGGGATAGTTCTGAGAAGCAGCAAATGTGTATGTATACAAAACCTTTGTTGCAATTTTATAAACATTTTATCTTGCCATATAAACCTGTAAAAGTTACTAGTAAATATCATGTTAAAAAAGTAATTTCTCCCAAAATTAATCACAAATCTGTTACTTTCTGTCTTAAGTGGAACAAGAAAACAAAATCAACACTCACTATCAAACTATTTAATTACATTTATTGAATGATATAAACAATCTTAAGGGTGTCACAGTGGCGCAGCGGGTAGCAAAATCGCCTCACAGCAAGAAGGTCGGTGGTTCTAGCCCCGGCTGGGTCAGTTGGCATTTCTGTGTGGAGTTTGCATGTTCTCCCCATGTTCGTGTGGGCTTCCTCCGGGTGCTCTGATTTCCCCCACAAATCCAAAGACATGAGCTGTAGGTAAATTTGAATTAGTTGAAATGGCCGTAATGTATGTGTGTGAATGACATGCATACCTAGTGTTGGGTTGCAGCTGAAAAAGTATCCGCTGCGTAAAAGTTGGCGGTTCATTCCGCTGTGGCGACCCCTGATTACTAAAGGGACTAAGCCGAAAAGAAAATGAATGAATGAATGAATGAATGAATAAACCATCTTAGTCTTGTGCCTAATATTGTTGGTTGTTCCACAGAGGAAAGTGATGAAACTGAATAAATGACTGCATTTTCAATTAAGGTCAAGCATCTTTTAAAGGATGTTACAAATGGGCCAAAATATCTGTACTCATGAAGTAAACAAGAAAATTAGGAGGCCATCGGCTGTGAAATTAAGCTTTTAATTTCGTACGTGAAAATGACTTTTATTTTGCCGTCAGCCATCGCTTCAACCGGAAGTTGAGCAGATCAACTTCAGAGGGTATTAAGAGGTATCAAGATTTAAAGGGATAGTTCACCCCAAAAATGTACATTCTGCCAGTTCAATGTAAAACCTTTTTGAGTTTCTCTCTGCTGTTGAACAATAAGAACATATGATTGAAGAAGTCCTGTAGTCACTGACTTCCATAGGTTTCAATGGCGAGCGGTTTCCATCATATCTTAAAATATCTCCTTTAGTGTTAAACAGAAAGAAACTCAAAAAGGTTTGGAATCATCACTTGTGTGTGAGTAAATAATGAATAAGATTTTATTTTTTTGGGTGAACAATCCCTTTAAGACAGACAGTTTATAAGTTTGTAGTCAATAGTAATGGTCCTTATTGTGTAAATATAAAAAATAAACAGAATTATTAATACAAATTATAATTGTTACAGTCATTATATTGATCAAAAATGAAAGAGAAAATAAATGTAATGTTCCAAAAGATTTCTGTTTAAAATAACGGTTTCCATAAAAAAATAAGGAGCTGAACTGTTTTCAACATCGATAATAAGATGATAATAATAATTAATAATAATGTTTCTGAGCACAAAATAAGCAGTGTACAGTAATATCAGGATCATCTATCACTGAAGACTGATCTAATGGTGCTAAACATTCAGCTTTGCCAATAACAAGAATAAATTACATTACAAAATATATTTTAAATGAAAATCTGTTATTTCAGATTGTAATATAAATTTCAATATATAAAGGTTTTACTGTATTTCCCATGTTAAAACATCAAACATTTTAACATTAGGGTCAACTCGCATCATTATTTCCTCTCTGTTGGTGTTATTATTTGGTGGGAAGCCATGCAGTAATGTTTAGTCAGTTGCAAAATAATCATCTTTTTTTTTTCCTTTTAATATTATTTCTATTTATTATTTTGCTACATTGACCAAGTGATCATACATTCTCTTTTAATACAAATCATTTAAAAAATCCTCAATTGACTGTCTTTACAGGGCGAATCTTTGCCAACACCCCAGACTCTGCGTGTGTGTTAGGCATGAGGAAGAGAGGACTGGTGTTACAGCCTCTAGCCGAATTGAAAGAAGAGACCGATTTTGAGTAATCGTCTCCCTTTAAACTCTTAAATCATGATCAATTGTGTGACCTATTAATTTATTATGGTATCACAGACTCACAGTCCCTCACGTCTTTCCCTTAGACACCGTATACCAAAGAGCCAGTGGTGGTTGAAGCTGAGGCCTATTATGAAGATCCTGGCCAAGTACAAGATTAATCTGGACACCTCTGAACATGCTCTAATGGAGCACGTCGTCAGCAAGAAGCCTCCGGTGCACATGACCCTCATGAAGTAAAACGAGAGATGTGACTACACAGAGCGAACACTTCAAGAGACAGATCAAGAATGTAGCTAGTTCTGTTATGTATTCACCTCTCTGTCTTATTCTTTCATCTTGTTTGTATTTATAGTATTTATGATATTGCAATATATGCAAAGTAAAATGATCTAATAATTATTAAATGATCTTGTTTTTTTTTTTAATACTACATATACTGTATATATATAAATTAATTAATAGGATCAGTCTAACATTCTGGTTTGCTTCTCAAGAAACATTTCTGTGCATGTTTTGCTCTTTAATAATATACAAATATGAACAATAACTATTGTGCTAATTGTTTCTGACAAAAGAAATGTCAAATTTATGTTTCTGAGATTAATTAATTCATTTCTTACATTTATATAGCGCTTTTTCTAGACAATCAAAGCGCATTACACATTTAGGGGGTCTCTCTTAAACCACTACTCTTTTTCAAAGGACATCCTGGGATTTTTAACGACCTCAGAGAGTCAGGACCTCAGTTGAATGTCTCATCTGAAAGACAGCACTCACTGAGCAGTATAGAGTCCCCATCAATATACTGGGGCATTAGGTTACACAGACCACAGGTTAAGCGTCCCCTGCTGGCCTCACTAACACCACTTCCGGACTGTGGACATTTTCGTATATTTGACATTGATTTAATATTACAGCTGCATATATATATATATTTATTATTATTATTAACTCCTTTAAAGAACATACAGAAGAAAAAAAACAATTGTAAAAACTTCTTAATCAACTAGGAAGTCCAAATAGCAGCATCCACAATCAAAAGAAAGAAAAAAAAACATAAATATAAATAAACAGTAAAATACAATGCAATATAATACAAAAAGGTTAATCATCAAAAAATACCTTTAGCAGACTACATAGTTTAAGGGCTTTTTATGTCGCACAAGCTTTAAAGAATGAAAGAAAACCATTAAATCTTTTTGCAAAAGCAAAGTGGGGGATATTAAAAAATCTGCATTTGTGGATGAAATAATTTGTCAGTCACAATATTCATTCATTCATTTGCTTTTCGGCTTAGTCCCTTTATTAATTTGGGATCGCCACAGCAGAATGATCCACCAACTTATCCAGCACAATTTACGCAGCGGACGCCCTTCCAGCTGCAACCCATCACAGGGAAACACCCATACACAGACGTACATTTCGGACAATTTAGCTTACCCAATTCACCTACACAACATGTCTTTGGACTTGTGGGGGAAACCGGAGCACCCGGAAGAAACCCACGCGAACACCGGGAGAACATGCAAACTCCACACAGAAACGCCAACTGACCTAGCCGGGGCTTGAACGAGCGACCTTCTTGCTGCGAGGCGATTGTTCTACCCACTGTGCCACCGTGCTGCCACAGTCTTATTGCTAACCAAAAAATCCAGATCAGAATTCTGACAAAAAGATAAATATTTTACAGTTTTAAAATCAAAATAGGTATAAAAGAATTCAATCTTAACCAAACAGAAATGTCATCCCGTAACTTTTTTTGAAAATTTGCATAAATAAAACATGTTCCATTGACTCTATGTCTGCTTCACAAAAGGTACAAACGATGCAGTCCATATTCAATCTATGTCTGAGGAACTCATTACAAGAATAAATATCGCTAATAATTTTAAACTAAACTTCTTTTGCCTTTGGTAGAAGTGGAAAAGAGAGAAATCTTGCTCGAATTCTAATTGTCTTCAGGAAAATCAAAAAAAGGGGTCTCTTCTTAACTCTAGAAAGAAAAAAGCTGTGTATTTACTAACATTCCTAAAGTCTTATTATTACAGCTCTGCCCTGTAAAATTAATACCAGAAATAATTTGATTGCCCCATCTTGGTATCACACAAGAATAACCCAGTTCCCCTTAGATCAGCTGAACCAAACCAACAGGAATAACAAATTATATGGTATTTTTCACAAACAGATGCATAATTATTCTTCCTCATTCACATATTATAGCCTTCCCCCCCCCCCCCCCCCCCCCCCATTTTAAACCATTGATTAATTAGAATTGGTCTTTATTAAAATTTATATCGTATTTATTACAACTTATCTAGCTTAAAAAAGTCCTTCAGTACTTTACTAGACCCATTGAGAAGCAGCAAATGTGTATAGATTTTTATAAAGTTTTTTTTTTTTTTGGACAGCTTTTTTTATTAACAATGCTTGAACAGTAACAGAAAGGCATTAATACTTTTTAGAATTACACAAAAGACTGAGATAACATCAATTTACATACATTCACAATCTTTCCATCCTCAATAATACAACAGATATAAATAAATAAAATGACAAAAATTAACAAGAAAATAAATGATAAGAACATTAAGTAGCAGGAGAGTTAAAGTTCTCAAAATATGAAACCAAAATTCTCTAATGATAATATAAATATCTTTCTTTTTGGCTTTTCATCTCTCTTAATGTCTTCAAATATATCACAAATTCTTCTTTAAACACCACTAGTCTAGGGAAAATTTTGAAAAATTTACATTAATGAATATAGAATTTTAATAATAAGAACAAATTATTCATTATATAAGATTTCTTTTTATCCTTAAGTACTAGGCCAAACTTAATTTCCCACAAGAAGACAAGTCTTATAGATATTTTCTGTTGTATCCAAACTGATACTCCGTCCCAAAATCTTTGTACCTCATCACATTGGAAAAACAAGTGTTCAGTTGTTTCGATATCTAAATAACAAAACTGGCATACATTTAAGTCACCAATATTGAAATTTAACCTTTGAAATTCTTTTGCAGGATAAATGTGATTCATAATTTTAAAGTGCACTTCTTTACATTTAGGATTAATATGACATCAAGGAAATCTTCTTCTGAAAGATGAAAAGGAAAACAACGTTGTGTTAGACAATCTATTTATAAACGTTTTATTTAGCCAGATAAACTAAACCTGTAACTGTTACTAGCAAATATCATGTTGAAAAGTAATTTATCTCAAAATTAAAATTCAAAATCCAAAACTGTTTCAATTCATCTTCAATTCTATAGCGCTTTTACAATTGTGTCAGAGCAGCTTCACATAGAAGATTATAATTAATTAAACAGTGTCAGTCCAGTTTTCAGAGTTTAAGTTCAGTTTAGTTCAATTCAGTGTGGTTTAATTTTCACTGCTGATAGTCCAAACACTGAAGAACAAATCCATCGATGCGCAGCTCCACAAGTCCCAAACCATGCAAGCCAGTGGTGACAGTTGCAAGGAAAAAACTTCACCAATGGACGAAAGTGAAGGAAAAAACTAGAGAAACCAGGCTGAGTTGGGCACGACCATTTCTCCTCTGGCCAAACGTCTTGTGCAGAGCTGTAATAATAAAACAGACTAACTTAAGCGCAGATGCCGTTCAAATTATAATGTCTTTTGGGAAGTGTTCCTGGCCCCGGTCGCTCTAAATAATGCAGACTAACAATCCTTTAGAGGATTTGGATTTCAAAAGCATTTGTGTGTTATGTGTATGCTGATGCAAAGACGTGTGTCTAGGTTTAAACTGACAGAGTGTGTCTAATGTTGTTTGTTGTTCCACGGAATAAAGTGATGAAACGGAATAAATGACTGTAGTTTCATTTAGGATTACAAACGTGCAAAAATGTCTGTAACGTTACACAAGAAGCAAACACCAAAATTACGTGGGCGTCTGTTGTGAATCGAAAATGACTTTTATTTTGCCTGCCGTCAGCCATCGCTTCAACCGGAAGTTGAGCAGATCAACTTCAGAGGGTATCAAGAGGTCGCTGAGCAGTGTGGGACGGTGGCGGACTGTGTTAATGTCTGCCTACTCATTGGTAAGGTGCGTGTCCCCTGTGTCCGCTTCGGTCGCCCGTTTAGGAATGCACCCTATGGCACAGGCGCTTGAGTAAATCGTGAGGAAGGCGCGTGAGGAACGAACTCGTTATTTTCGGCGCTCGCGCTGTCATTTTCACCCGTCGGCTGACAAACGTCGGAGCTTGCGCCGTAATTGTCGATGCATTGATAGCTAGCTAGCCAGCTAGTTAGCAGGAGAACTAGCCCATTCTGAGGCTAGCCAGCTTTCATCACCGAGCGCTCAATAAGTTCAGCTTCTCCAACCGGACCGCCTGCTGTCTGCGGATCTATTCTGGTGTATTAGCGAAGTACTCGATCAGCAGAAAGGGTGCGCCGAGGGGGGCAGAGGGAGAGCACGACGGAGGCGCGGTGAGCCAGGAGCGGCCGATGAGTTCAGACCAGGGCGGAGAGCCGCAGCTGCAGGAGGAGGCTGAGCCGGGACCCAAAACCCGTGGGGAGGACGAGATCGCACCCGGGACCGGGGGAGACTCAGGCGTCATGGTGAGTCGGGGCCTCTTCACCCCTCCCTAATCGGTCTCTGGCCGTTGCCCTTCTTAAAAATAGGGTCATAGGAAGTATGATCGCTCGCTATATAAGGCCATCGGTCGGTTCGCACAGCTCTGACATCACCTAAACTGCAAGCTGGCCATGTTGTGGAAGACGCGTCTTCTTGTTGGCAATTGACAGGATGATTCATTAATCTCCTGGCTGGACCGTTTACAAAAGCCATTTCTAATCTGCGCATCAACTTTTGCATCATGTTTGTGGTTTTAAGATTGCTCACATGCACAAGCGACAGACAACCTGCTTTCTCTAAGTTCCCCAAAACCCACGTGAACCCCAATGACAGACTGATAGAAGACACACTGACAGTGAATGGAGAAGTGAGGCTGACAGTCAGTCCCTCACGTTCTTATCACTATCTCGTTTTGCCTGTTTATGTAAATTGTTCTGTAAGGAAGGAACTATTAAAATTGTGGACGGACTTGTGAATATATATGTTTAGTGCAATTATTGACAAGTCTGTTTATATGATGAAATTGCACGTGAAGCTTATATGTCTATACACAAACTAAATCCTGTATATTGTACAGAACAGAGGAAGTTTGAAACGACATGACAATTATAGGGTGAACTGGCCCTTTAAGGCTGTCGAGCTTGACAGGAGTTAACCGGCTAAATTAGCCCATATGCTAGCGAAGATGCACATTAAAGCATTTTGCTTGCTTGTTTTAAATTCACGCACACTTTAGCTTAGAGATACTTATATTAGTCGATAAGCTGAGTAGTGAAACACGCAGTAATTCAGCAACATCCATTCAGAGGCCTGCTTTCATAAGCTTATTCACGCAGTCATATGACACACATGAGCTCTCGCGGAGTTGAAACCCGACTGGAACAGACGAACTTCAAGTGATATGCTTATATCACTGACTTTGGAAGTCAGTGTAGTTTTTTTAAAGTAATAATTAAGTTTTATTTTTCTAAGCATGCTTGGTTGTAGCCCTCTTTCTTAATTATACCAAAGATTTCCTGCTCTTCAGGTTGGGAGGACCCGTAGCAACAGCGTTTTTCGGGGGAATGACTAGGTCTGCTCTCTGCCTAAATGACCACTTCTTCAGGTTTTTCTGCATCCAGAAACCCCTTTTCATAGTATTCTTGAGGGTCTTTAAGTGTTGTTTGTCTTACAGACATAAAGCTTAACAGCTGTTTTAGATTTATGTGGAGGATGAAGGTTAGGAAGCAGGTGGCTGCTCTCGATGGCGCCCCCGTGGCCATGTGAAATAAGCAGGTATCACGCAATTTCTATTCAAAATATTAGACGTAAGTATACACCTCAGGCTTTTAAAATTTGTTTAATTTAAGTGTGAAGACTTTATAAGGTGGCAGTTTGTTAATGTTTGCCATAATATGGCTATTTCAGGTGTTACTGAAAGCGTTTTGAACAAAATGAAAAATGTTAATGATGTGTTATTACAACAGTGTTTTCTACCACTGCATGGTCATTAGTGTGTGGGGGAGTGGGAAGTGTAAAACTGGAGTGGAGATGGAGCAGAAGCATATCTTAAAGGGGTAGTGCACTCACAAAGTAAAAAATCTTCCTCAGGGAATCCAGTATGTAGGTGACTTTCTAGGTAGTACATTAAAGGGCACATATTTTCCCCCTTTTCAAGATTTAAGATAAGTCTTTTGTCTGTTAAGTCTCAGCTCAAAACATCCACCAGATTATTTATGAACCCTTTCAGAATATCAGATTTTCTTCTCTTACGCTATGTAGCTGTTTTTGTTGCCTGTGCCTTTAATGCTAGTTCTCCCTGCCCGCTGTTCCCACGTGCCTGTCAGAGTGTGCCTCAATCTCTGCCTTGGCTGCATCAGTTAAACAGCAAAGTGACAGACATGAAGGAAGCAGATCTCACGTAATGTTTGTGAGAATCAGTACAGTAAGAACTAGTCTTGGGCGGTATCCAAATTTTGATACCGTCAAACCTTCTCCCTATTTTACCTTAGTATCCGGTATTACCGTGCATAATAAAAAATTATGATGTAAGGCTCAGACAGCATCACCAAACTGTTGGCTTGTGCCTAAATCATTCAGAAACTGTTCGCGGTCACCTGTTTGTCTTGTTCGTATTAGAGATCTGTGCGGGACTGACACCCTTGCTATTTTTAGATCCCGTGGTATGCCATATTACCGTATTACCACCCAAGACTTGTAAGAACTTTACAACGATTATTATTATTGAGTCGATGAGAATGATGAGTCACACACAATGTTGTTACAAAATTATGCACACACACAGTGCATGCATTTAACTTTGCACTGTTTTTGCATGCAAATGTGACAGGATACACGTTAATATCCACTGCTGTATGGATATCCGTTATGTTAATGTACAAAATAAACCTAATTTAACGTCCACAAACCGGGATCAAAGTGTCTTTTATAATTGTTCTGACACGCGGCTGTGGTGATAAAGACGGTAAAATCGCTGTAATTCATTACAAACATTTTAAAAACCTTTGTAACTCATTCTTGATCACATTCGATGATGATTGATGATAACAGAGGGCTAAACAGATCTTTTAATCCCAGTTGCTTTGTGCACGTCCTGTCTTGTAGATATGATTATACGTGTTTCTGCAGAAACTTGTTAATACGCGGCTGTCAATCAATTTGGTGGGTGATGAAACCACACTCCTACATCATGTTGCGGTGGGCTTCAAAATGGGAGGGATTTGGATCCTATTTTAACTTCAAGAAATGTAAAAAGGAGACTTTTTGTGTTTACATCACCCCAATATGACAGTGGATACACTATACCTACACACAGTTCTGTCCAAACAGCTTACAAAAGATGATTTTCATCTTGGGTGCTCTTTAAATAAACATTTTTAACTGAAACCGGGATCTGTTAAATGCAAGTCAATGGCTACTGTAGGTCTGGGCGATTAAACAATATTATATCGAATCACTATACAATTTATGTCTACAGTGATAACAGTGATAAGCTCTGGACTTTTTTTACTCTATATCTAAGAGCCAATCACACAGCAGAAATGTGCAACAATGGGGATCTAAAAGTGTGCTGTGCCTGTGATATTAGAGAATTAAAAAAATATATTGGTCGGAAATGTAATGCCATATAGATAATGCCAATAATAGACCCTCTAATTTTTGTGGTTTCAGTCATTGTTGGGGTACACTTTTAAATCTGGAAGCATTTACAACTTATATCAAATTATATATCGTTATCATTCAATATGAAAAATAATCATTGAGATTGCATTTACCATATCGCCCAGCCCTAGGCTATTGGTACTTTGAGTTAATAAAAAAACTCTTCAGGCAAAATAAAATGAAAGCTGATACTCAGAGGTATTATAAAGTGAAACGATCTGTCTATACAGGAAACTAAATATTATTTACAACATCACTGTTATTCCACAGCCTTGACAAACAATCCTGAGTGCCTCCACATCAGTGTGGTGCAGCATAAGGAAGAATTTGTGCTTTTTGCAGACACATTCACATCTGAGCTGACACTGTTTACAACAGAGAAGACATTTAATAACAAACAAACATCATTATGTGTGTTTGTATCATTCTATCAGACTGTCATGAATTCACTCAGAATCATTTGCAGAGGCTGTGGACTAAAGAAATTACGGTTGCTTGCACAGGATGATTGTTTCACTTTACAAAACCTCAGTGTATTGCAGGAGGGGTCTGTGTTAATTTGTTTTTCCTGTGTGTGTACTTTTTTTTTGTTGTTAGTTATTATATATTTTTCTTACTGTTGTAGCTGAGCATCATCTGCACTACCTGACAAAAGTCTAGTCGTCAATCACAGTTGTGCAAGAGCAACAAATAATAACTTGACTTTTAGTTGATCATTTGGAAAAGAGGCAGAAGGTAGATTTTTCCCATGAATCATCTGTTGAACTGCATCCCAATCTTCACTAATACTGCAGAAGACCCATTGGAACCAGCATGGACCCAAGATGCTCAGAGAATCAGTCAAGTTTGGTGAAGAAAAAAATCATGGTTTGGGGTTACATTCAGTATGGGGGCATGTGAGATCTGCAGAGTGGATGGCAACATCAACAGCCTGAGGTATCAAGACATTTGTGCTGCCCATTACATTACAAACCACAGGAGAGGGCAAATTCTTCAGCTGGATAACGCACCTTCTCATACTTGAGCTTCCATATCAAAGTTCCTGAAAGCAAAGAAGGTCAAGATGCTCTAGGATTGGCTAGCCCAGTCACCAAACATGAACATTATTGAGCATGACTGGGGTACGATGAAAAAGTAATTGAAGATGAATCGATAGACTATTGATGAACTCTGGGAGAAGGCTTTCTTTGCCATTCCAGATGACTTTATTAATAATTTATTTGAGTCATTGCAGAGATGTATGGATGCAGTCCTCTAAGCTCATGGGAGTCATACACAATATTATTAATTATTTTGCCACTGCACCATGACTTTATATTCTATATTGTACATTATTTCTGTTATGTGACAAGACTTTTGTCTCAGCAAAGTCAGACCTTATGGTTTTAATTAAAGGTTGTGTATAATGCTATTCTAAAAAGGACGAAGTCACTTACATCATGGTTAGCCTGATGGTGAGAGAATTAACAGTGAAATATAATTCTGCTAACATACATATGCCGTTTCAAAATAGATACTAAATACTTTCATCTCTTGATTGATGCAAACTAACTGGCGAGGTCCTGTGTAAAATGTAAGCTACTTCATGTTAATTATTTATTGTATACAAGCAAAATCTCACTGTCCATTGTGCTGCTGCACTGGATATTGATTTGACCTGTGACAGCTGTCTGGTTTTAGGGTGAAATGTAGCTTCTTGCAGGTCTAAACTGACGTTCAATCTTCCTCTTTCTTCAAGCAAGATCTATTGGCTGAGAATGACTGAAGCCTTTCTGCAGAAACTGCTGCTTGCTTGATTGACCAGCCTTGTGACCAATAATTGTTTGGCTGTTTATTTGTTGTAGAAAGAAGTCCTTGTCTTTCTGCGTTTGAGTGTCCATGTGCTGACTGAAAATGGTGACTGATTATGTATTTTAATGTAGGGCTAGGGGATATAACACCGATCTCATATATTGATATTATTCATCTCTTATCCTGACAATTAATATAAATATACATGTGTATATATATGTATGTGTATATGTATGGATGTGTATATGTATGTATGGATGGATGTATGGATAGATATAGATAGATAGATAGATAGATAGATAGATAGATAGATAGATAGATAGATAGATAGATAGATAGATAGATAGATAGATGGATAGATATGGAAAGAAAGATAGATATTATATCACTATTACCTTTACTATAAATGCAAACAATTAACTGTTAAATATATTTACCACAAGGAAAAAATATATATTTCCATCTAGTTATATTGTACAGCACTATTTTATTGTATTTTGACAGCATGACCTATATTTTAATTAATTTGTTTAGTTTTTTCCATTTAAAAAAAGTAGCACTGTGATATTAGAACAATGTTGTAAAAAAAATGATATTATAATGTATATTTATTTTGCGAGGTGAAATCAGATAAATCACTTTAGAATGATTGGGTTGTTTTGATCGGGAGTGCATCTATATAAATTTGAAACAAGTTATGTGAATATATGCAGCAGAAGAAATTAAATGAACCATGACATATGGTCTAACAAGGTTCAGACACAGAAACTGAATATGTGAAAATCAATTCATCTTAGCCACAAGTGATAAATATTCATTTTTCTATGTTATGTCATGTTAACTTCCAATTATTGTTGTTGTTGTTGTTATTATTATTATTATTATTATTATTACTAAAGTATCATCTTTCACATCTGGTTATACTTGGCGTTCTTTGCGGGGTTTTTATGTTGCTTTTGAGGGGGAAATTGAAGTAATGTCAAGGAAATGCAGGTTAAGTGGGCTCATCTGCCATTACTCTTAGTGTTACCAAAGAGCATAGAATCACCAAGAGGCGACACACTTGTGCGATTTGGAATATTATAAGTCTGCAAAATAAACTATTAAAAGTGCTAATGATTGTGATCGTAAGTGTTGTATTGTCGTCTTTCAGGTTGTATTTTAGCTTTAATGCGCTTTTTAAATTAATAAATAAAAAACAAAGCAGCTGCTTGCCATCGCGACAACAAAAAGATCCAATGGACAGCCGACCGCGTTCACTCCAAAATGGCAGAATCCGGAGCTGTTGCTGGGCGCTGCTGTTGCAATTGAACGTTCTATTGAGTGTCGCCTCTTGGCCATTCTAAGTTCTTTGGTGTCACTCAAGACCTGTAAACAAACCTTGTAGTCATGGGAACAACACAGGAAGCAGTTTACAGGCTTTTCCTATAAAGAGGAACCGGAAATGATTTGAATATTTCATAAGGACCCTTAAATAAGCAATGCCACCATCCTCCAAATATGCGTGTCTTATAAAATCTCTGAAGATTTCAAAACAAACCTTCTGATTTAATGAATTTATTGCATTTTCTTCTGTTGTTGCAGGTCACTGCTAAAGGAGCTGGTCTGAACCCTAATGCCAAGGTGTGGCAGGAGATTCCTGCGACACAAACTGAAGCTCCTGTTGATGGCACTGTGGCCTCCCCCTGGTCTCAGAACAGTACGGCTGAAGGTAAAATTTATGTTCATTACATTCTTCATCTTAAATGCAGCATGTGTGAGTGTTTGCTCTAACAGTAAGACCATATAATGTATAACCTGCAAAAATATTGTGTAGATAGATCAATGCTGAATTGATAGTAGTAAGAGATTATTGCAAATAGTGAATGCTTTTGATGATATCAGGCAGTAATGTGGCTTATTCAGATATCTCTGAGAGAATATTAGCTGAAAATCCAGCTGAAAATTTAGGGTGCATCTCAATCAGCTCCGTTGTTCATCAGTCAGGGCACCGATTGGGAAGTCAGCCATTTGAAGGGCGGTTTTAATAGCAAATTTTTCCAGTGCACTAAAACGTGAATCATGTGAACCAATTCTCCAAACAAAGACAAATGAGAGACTGTTATTTAAACTTATTTATATTTAACCATAACCAAACATGGATAGACGGGTGCAGAACGATATAGCAAGAGTTCATAATTGAATGATATTTTAAATGTGGCTTGTACAGTTGAAGTCAGAATTATTAGACCCCCTGAATTATTTTTTCCCCAATTTCTGTTTAATGTAGAGATTTTCTCAACACATTTCTAAACATAATAGTTTTAATAACTCCTTTCTAATAATTGATTTATTTTATCTTTACCATGATGACAGTAAATAAAGATATTTTTAATTATTTAACTATATTGCACTTTAAACATACTTAATAAAATTATTATGTGAAATGAATCAGTTCTGCTGTTGTTCATAAGGTTTGATGGACTTTCTCATGTCACCATCAGTTTTCTTTTGTGCCTTACTTCTTTCTGACTTTACCAGTGCCCAAATTCATGTACACAACATACTAATTCATGACCTTGGATGCTTTGGATTTGATTGAAATTCATACGTAGTCTTAGTCGGTTTTACTTCCACTTTCTGTGGTTCTGAACTGCATAATGTGGTTAAAGACTTTTTCTCCAGCATATGTCTTTTGCAAAGTTGCAAACTGCTTTGTGGTTTAAAACCGAAATCTTGCCAACACACCAATATGAAAGTTTTTTTTTTTTTTTAGTTACCTAGTAAATCCTAGCTTACAAAATAATGCATAATTCATATGCATAATTTCACATAATAAAAGCATATAGAAATAATTGAATAACTTTGTAGCTAAATATGTAAATTAAGTATTAAATAAGCAAATAATAAGTAAATCATCTGACTGCTGGGTTGGTAAGTCTCTTGTAAAGCTGCGTTTGCTTGATCAAATATTTAGTACAATATAGAGTACAAATTCTAATTGTGTATAGTTTGTATTATGCACGTTTTTATTTTTGTGTTTTAAAATGGCATTTTTTTTTTGTCAGCTGAAATTTTAGCAGTCATTACTAGGCCAGTATAAGTTTCAGACGGTATGATAACCTTAAATAAAAATACCACGGTTTAAGGTATTACTGCTCTAAAACAAGTTCTTTTTAAATGTCTGAGTAAAAAAACAACAACTTTTTTACTATATTGAACACAAAATATTTTATTTTATGAAGCCTCTATAATATTTTGGAACAGTAAACATGTCAGGCTAAATGATTAAAATAAATCATAACACTTCTGCTGTCTTCATTGACTTCAAAAACAGATTTCTTTACAACCCAAAAAACATTTATGGCCTTTTCCACTGAGTGGTACGGTACAGATCGGTACGGGTCATCTTTGTCAGGCTTGCGTTTCCACCGCCAAAAGGCTACCAATGATACAAATTTTTGTGGACATGGTGTATGACAGAAGGTTTCAGTCGACATTATTCTCACTCAAGAAAATGTCAAAGTAAAGCTGTACAGGTCATAATATAGTTAGTTAAAAACAATTAGTTTAAAAATCTTCAGCAATATTATTGTTATAACGAAGTTCCGGACACTTCCTACTCTGTTTATTCGTCAGACTGTACGGTGTGTTTGTTTTGATCGCCCCCTGTCATTTTAAAGAATATCTCAACGGCTAATGCATCAAGTATAAAAGCCTCATCCATTTTGTGGGGTGCGCGCACAGTTAGGTCCGCAGCACCAGGCAAAATATCACTCAGTAGAAATGGGCCATTAAAAAAACGTACATATACCTAACTGTGAGAGTGTCAAAGGTCGATCTGGCTGCCCTGGCGACAATGCTGTCTGCCTTCAGCTCCGGCGGCGAGAGCGTCAAAATTCACTACATTGATCTCGTATTTAAAGGGGCCGTTGCAGCATATCATATCAGGTTCATTTCTGCATAAAACATGCATGCTAGTGTGAAACTGTTGCGCACCTTTTATAAAATTCAATTAACAATGGGAGATCAAGTTGCATGTGGTATGGCTTTGCTCCACTTAATTATCCAATGTGTAAATATGTCTGAAATATTCTGAAGCAGCAATACTGTTTTGTATTGTTGTATGAGATTCCTGCTTTTTTTACAGAAAAAAACAAAACATTAATGCACATCAGTAACTCGCCAGTAACTTTTGTTCCTGTAAGAAAACATTGGAAATAATTGGAAATCCGGCGACCACGATAATCAAACCCTTGGGAACCACTGTGGTCGGAACCAAAGTTCACACAACTGAGTTTTCTGAACTCCTCAAGCGGTGGACTTCTACATTCTGATTGGTTGCTGCGAACCGCGTCATAACTCTGTACCATAAAGTTGACTTGATTTGAACTCTCCTCGACTAACACACTGGCAAATATGCGCCGTGCTGCTGCTCGATGCTTATCGCCACCGGCTCCCATTGAGAATGAATTACTTCTGGCTACTTTGACACTCTCGCCGCAGAAAACAGAAAATTTTAGCAGTTTTAAAACCTTGACTTTCCCAAACGCAGTAAACCTTGAAACCATTTATCGTCCTGTGCCCAGTCATTACTCAAGTTTCACAATAGATTTAGGTAATCATTGTAAAACGCTGATAATGTGCTCAAAAAACATTTCTTCTTTATGAAGTTTAATTGTTTTTAACACATGTTAATATCAGTGATGTCTTCATTTTCACCCTAAACTGTAGCTCAAAATATTGATTTGTTTTTATTTTTTCCAGTGTATGTGACAAAAATCTGTAGCTGTTACATTATAGCTACAGCTTTGTCCCACTTAAATGTCTTGAACACATATGTACATCCAGTGGAAATGTGAAAAAAGAATAGATATATGGATATTAAATCATTTGTATGTTTGTTTAATAATTTGTTGTTGTTGTTTATCTCTGTATTCCTTTAGATACCGCTGTAGGGAAACTGTACACCCCGGGCTTCTCCGCTCTTGAGGACAACAGCACTTCTGCTACTGTAGTAGGTGTGGTGAACGGTATGGATCCCCCTGACCAAAGCTTCCCAGTTTGTGAGCGCATTACAGCAGCTAATGGTACGTTGATGATTCTGAAACATGATATTGTGCTTGTCTAAATCCATCCTCTGATCTGGTGTTTTCAGACAGCATACACATGCCGCACACTTACTTTTAATGTTTACGCACTTTGTTTACCCGCAGTGGATTCTAAGCTCCCCGAGGAACAGCCTGTCTCTGAAGAGTCTTTGCGTGAGTCTCTCAAGAAAGAATTGGAGTTTTGTTTCTCCAGGTAAGTGCAGGCCTGTAATGCCAGCTTTCAATTTAATGCGACTAAGTAAACAGCACTTTACAGCCAGTCTTCCCATCAGCTGCGTTTACTGATGCTCCTCTTTCATCCCAAAGGGAAAACTTATCAAAGGATCTTTACCTAATATCTCAAATGGACAGTGACCAGTTCGTCCCCATTTGGACTATTGCCAGCATGGAAGGAATCAAGGTCCTTACAACTGATATGGACCTCATTTTGGATGTCCTGAAATGTACGTGCTTGTCTAGCATTTGTTCACTAATTTATTTTGGTTTAGTTGAATGAACGCATATTAAACTGGCTTTGAATGCCCACAGCATCTCCTATGGTTCAAGTTGACGAAAAAGGGGAAAAAGTGCGGCCAAATCACAAGCGTTGCATCATCATTCTGCGAGAAGTCCCTGAAACAACACCTGTTGAGGTAATAAATGTCCTCACAAAGTATTGACCTTATTCTTCCCGTAAGCGTGGGCACCACCATTGGAATCTTTTTGGCTTGAAATTTCCTGTGACATTCAAGTAGTTTGACCACTTTGTTTATTGTTTCTAGACATTTCTCCCATAGGCAACTGAATCGAAGTTCTAAAACAATCGCAAAAACGAGTGTATTTCCACTTTTCAGAATAAGATCAATAAACCTGGAATATATGGGCTCATGCTGGATTCTCATATGTGTATGTTTGGGGTTTTTTTTCACCAGGAAGTGGAAGCCTTGTTTAAGAATGACAACTGTCCAAAAGTAATAAGCGTGGAGTTTGCACACAACAACAACTGGTACATTACATTCCAATCGGATACAGATGCTCAACAGGTAGGAATTTCTGTTTTTGTTTAGTGTAAATCCTCTACATGTATACAGTGGTCCCTTGTTATTCATGGAAGTTACTTTCTAAAAATAGCCCGCGAAAATCCACGAAGTAGACAGCTTTATTTTTGACAATTATTATAGATGTTTTAAGGCTGCAAAACGCCTCACTACACACTTTATTCACTTTTCTCAGGCAGGCATTAACATTTTAACACTTTATCTCCTGTTTAAACACTAAAGTTCAAACCTTTATAGAGAAATAAGTTTAATATTATAGAATGAAAACAAAGATGAAAACCGGTTGTCAGGCGCAGACATTCATCGCTGTCAGCAAAAGGTTCATAAAGCTTTTTAGCTTTTGTGCGGATAATGTCGGCATCCAGCATAATGTTCTTTTTCCTGCAGTCACTTATCCAAAAAAACTAAAGCAGACTCCATCTTTAAGGGGGTCACACAGAGGATGTGCCAGGCACATGACTGTTGGAAGTAACGCACACTGGATGCGGACATTCACATGTTATTAAAAATTAAATTATTTAGATGGCGCTCTGTGGCGAGGCAGACATATGAACAGTGTCCTGAGTCGTAGCTGGGCACCGCAGACAGCCACCGACCTGTGGCGCTGGTGTGTATTTTGATATAAACCTATGTTTACAATTCTAAAATGCATGGCGTTCTTTACGATGGTCTTACTGTGGACAGTTACAGCCCTTTTTGCGTGTGTTGAGAAACACTGCTAGCGATCGAAGATTTGTTAATTTGACAAGCTGAGCACATTCTGTTCTGAACTGGAGACACGGAGGAGATTGATTGACAATGTCTATAGCAAATCAGGACTCAGAACTCATGCACTGTAAAAATTTTTACAAATTTTTTAAAAAGCATGTAAAATTGCACTAAAAAAAAATCTGCAAAACTGTCAGTCTGTGAAAGGGGAACCACATAATAGCGAGGGACCACTGTGTCTATCTATCTATCTATATATATATATATATATATATATATATATATATATATATATATATATATATATATATATATATATATATATATATATATATATATATATATATATTATTTTATCTAAAAGGGTCCAAAAACCATTATAACAGTGTTTTTCTGACTTATGTACTAACATTATCTCAAATGTATCAAAGGATTTTTAAATCTAGAGAAAAAACCTATTTTAACTAGAAAGACAGACGGGGTCCTGTTTTGCCATGCTAATGATGTCACACACCTTCGATTTCTGATTTGGTTTATAGAAAACACCAAAGATGCTTTAATATTTTGTTTTATTAGACTGCACATATATCAGCATTTTAACAGAATTTTAAAATGTATTTAGTATGACAAAACAGCGCTGCTGCTTCCCCATGTGGTCATTTATGGAAAGAGCATGTAGTCGACTGGCACAATAAAAGTTCTAATACTTTTGTTCTGCATCACACTCGTCTCTCATGATCAATTGCTATAACACAACAAGTTTTCAGTGCCAAGAAACTTTGGCACATCCACCATACGCGACACGACTGAAATATTTAAAAACTAGCCATTCATTTAAATACCAGCCACTGCACGTCCAATGAAACGCTAATGTTTTAACCTAATTAATACATATTAAACCTCTTAAACATTATTTATAGGCTACTCAGGAACTGATGTTGTTGATTTTGTTAGCCACAGTTCTGACTTTCATTTTCAAACTGTTTGCTTGTTTTCTTATTTTCAAGATCTGAAGTAAACCATCTGCTGCTGCTTTCAGTAGTATGGCAATAAATATCCCATAAAATGGGGTTTAAGCTCACATCGGGAGTATTTAACACTAAATAAAGCATATAATTTTTGCCTGAGGGTGTCATTACTAGTAGTCGTAGTATTTGCTGTGGTTTTGCTGCAAAATCATGGAAAGAGTTCACTGTCTCGAAAAAAATTATCTATACTTGAATGTCTTATGAACTGGTGAATAAAAAGAGTAGCCTCTACAACCAAGGTTTTGGAATATCCAAACATCAATCTTTCCATAGGTTTTAAAGTCGTGGAAATAAAAAGATAAAAATGATGAATGAATGAATAAAAAGAATTTCTGAAAACAAATTTGTGCATCATCGTCGCAGATGGTCAGGACAAAACTCCTTTTAACATAAAAAAGATAGCTTCTATTGCATGTTGTGGGGTTGCGCATCGTATGTTAAGACATGGTATTACTACCATGAAATTAAGATTTTAATACTTTAGCTTATTCATGAACATGATTTGTGCAGGAGTCCCATAGGATGAAATAAAAACATGCCCTCTAGTGGTGTAAATTACATACTGTAAACGCACTTAGTTGTGGCATCCTTACACTGCACCATTGTTTGTGTGTTTGTTTTTAAATACTGCCTTCAAGTGTCAAAAATTGCATGCTGTGCTTTTTAAACAAATAGTTTACATTTTGGATTTGAAATTTAATTGAGTTTCTTCAACTCCATCCAGGCATACAGATATTTAAGGGAAGAAGTCAAGACATTTCAGGGAAAACCAATCATGGTAAGATCTTTTGAAAACTGTTGTCATGTAATTTGACATTAAGTGGGTTCTTACCTTTTGTGCGTTCTCTTATTTCCAGGCCAGAATAAAAGCCATCAACACATTCTTTGCGAAGAATGGCTACCGCAGCCTGGACTGCAGTGTGTATCCTCAGCAATCACACACTCCACCCCAGTACAACTCTCCGCTGTTCATGCAGCCTGTTTACAGCCCTCAGCAGCAGTACCCACTCTACGGCATTGTACCGCCTACTTGGACGCCGTCTCCTACTCCATACTTTGAGACTCCCCTGGTAAGACTTTCATTTTCACTATACGTGCACCTGAAACGATAAGCCAGTCATTTATGTCATTGTAAAATGTATGTTCCATTATTTGAATTGACAGTGATATACTGTTTTACAGGCACCTTTCCCTAACAGTGGTTTCAATGGATTTAGCTCACCTGGACACTACAAATCTGGCTCAAATTCCCTCAACCTTAGCCGTCCCTTCAGCAGGAACCGGTAGGTTATTTTGGGCCCTTTCGTTTCAACTCCTGTTTGTTTTGCATTAACTGTGAAGCTCTAACCTCACTATAATAAACAGTTCCAGAAGTAAAAAATCCTACTTGTTTTCTTCTCCCATAATTTATAACAATTAGACAAATAATCTGTGAGCTAGGTAAATGTTAAATCACGATTTCAGTCCACTTTTGAAACCTTAATTATTTAGCAGTGGAATTGCTGTTTAAGATATATTTTGTCCACAGTTGAAAATAAAGAACTAAATAAATCAGAGGCAATAGACTTCCATATCGGGATAGTCATGAATTACAAGTGAAATTGTAGTTGCCATCAACATACTTTTCATTGACTTCCTGCTCCACTGAGTTCTTACTAATAGTACTTGTGTGTCACTGAGCACATGCAAATGTAGAGCATCATAAAATAGGAAGGAAGGGTGTCTGTAAAACCCAATACAAGTAAGTAGATGCAAAAGACTTACTTGAATGAACCAAGTTGAAGCAGTAATGTGTCTCACTGAAAATGTTTGTCAATACCATTTTAAAAATGAGGCCCATGTGTTCTTGAAATACATAATTCCACATTTTGCAATACAGATTTGTATAACACCATTGTTTTTCATTGAATTGTCTTTCACAAGGGCTTTTCACTCGTTAAATGGTTAACCCTGGGTCGTCCTAAATCCCCAGCGTTTCACACTGTACATTCCTAAACCCTGGGTTAACAATCATATTCTCATATTTGTGGTGTAACTGTTGTTGATTTTTGCATCCTGTCAGTTTTAAAAAATGTAGCTGCATTGATTTTTAACTGTCAAGAACACAAAGATAAAAGTTCAAGTTAATGAAAACAAGGAGCAAAGTATGTCATTTTGCCATCTCCTGATCACTCCAGGTTAGACGCTTTCCGTCTTTTAACATTTCTTATTTTCTCTTACTGCTGTTGACAGTCTATTTAAAACGTCCAGCAGAAACAAGCTAATGTCGCACCTTTTTCACACTTAACAAACTTAGCAGCACAATGAAGGGTTAACAACACTTTTTTTTACCTGATGCCAAAAGTTATGGTGGCCGTGAGATCTAAACGTGCTGCAATTTAATATATGCTTCAAATCCTCACAACGCAAACACATTTTTAAATGATGCTCTGCATTTTCACACAAAGCAAACAGATAATAAAACATGCTGCATTTTCACACAACGCAAACAGATAATAAAACACGCTGCATTTTCACACAACGCAAACAACTTACAAAAACGCACTGCATTTTCTCACAACACTTTCATAGTAAGCAACACTATGTTTCAAGGAGACCCTAAAACATGAAAGACTGCAAATGCTAAAGACACGGGAATCGAGATGTTAAAATAAACAAAAAAACTCACCTTTCAAAATCACCTACAACTTCACTGAGCAATAGTCACGGCACAGCGAGGTCCGTCACATTTTTGAGTCCCCTTGAAACATTTTCGCTGTTCCGAAGTTGTTTGCGTTGTGAGAAAATGCAGCAAGTTTTATTTATTTGTTTGCGTTGTGAGAAAATGCAGCGAGTTTTCTTCATTTGTTTGCGTTGTGAGAAAATGCAGCGAGTTTTCTTCATTTGTTTGCGTTGTGAGAAAATGCAGCGAGTTTTATTCATTTGTTTGCGTTGTGAGAAAATGCAGCGAGTTTAATTCATTTGTTTGCGTTGTGAGAAAATGCAGCGAGTTTTATTCATTTGTTTGCGTTGTGAGAAAATGCAGCGAGTTTTATTCATTTGTTTGCGTTGTGAGAGAATGCAGCGAGTTTTATTCATTTGTTTGCGTTGTGAGAGAATGCAGCGAGTTTTATTCATTTGTTTGCTTTGTGAGAAAATGCAGCGAGTTTTATTCATTTGTTTGCAATTGTAAGGATTTTCAGCATGTGTGCTGTCAAATGGATGATCTTTTTATAATATGCTGGTGTTTTTTTGTAATTGCAGATGTTTTCTAAATTGCAGCACGTTAAGCTCTCTCAGCCACCATAAAATGTGGCGTTTAGACCGACAATAACGCAAGGTTAAGCACAGTGTGAAAAGCCTTAGTGTTTGATATCCTTATTCTTTGATTTATTTTTATTTTATTTTTTATTGAACTGTTTAAGCCAGTGTTTGTAATATTACAGTTCAATTTGTGTCCAGTTGGGCTTTTTTTAAAATTATACAGCAATTGAAAAAATTCTCTATATCAGGGGTGTCCAAACTTGTTGTCCTGCAAAGTTTAGTTCCAACCCCAATCAGACACACCTGCGCTAGCTAATCAAGCTCTCTCTAGGCTTTCTAGAAACAACCATGCAAGTGTGTTGAGGCAAGTTGGAGCTAAAATCTGCAGGACACCGGCCCTCCAGGACTGAGTTTGGACACACCTGCTCTTATGTTTTCGGAATCAGGGACACTATTAAAAAATCTTACAAATACCTTGATTGTAATAAGGAAAATTATTATTATTATTATTATAATTAGTATTTTGCTTCAAGAACACTAAGAGTTTCCTTGTTCAGCATTGTAATAGTGTAAGAATGTAGGCAGTGACAGTGGATCAATTGGATTTTGTTTTACTGTTTCCACAGTGTTCCACTCTATTCCAGAAAGAATGTAATAAATGCCTTCAGGTACAACTTCAAAAACTTCATGTATCAACAATCATCAATCCATTCTTACGGTCCTTTTGCTAAAAAAAGCAGCAATTATGTTCAGCTCTCCAGCTAAGGATATTCTGGTTCACTAACAAAATTAACAGGGAAGGATTGTGGGAAAATAATAAATTAAGAGAGTGGCACTATGATGATTATTGACCTACTCCAAACCATCTTTCAGTCACCCAAAATGCATATTATGCAACCTGTCAGAAACAGAATAGCCTTTTTCTTATCAGTGCATCTAGTTGACTCATATGCACTTCAGCAAGTTTCATAATTGCATTAACTAACATTTATTTTGTGTTTAAGCCGTGTTTTTACTATATCTGTGCTCACACTAACAACTTTTTATGTTCAATCATCTTGTTAAGCAGTGTTCAAATCTTCCTGTTTATTTAAAGGGACAATTGGATTAAGGGCTGTCAACATTTAATTGATTAAATCAATTATAAATGTTGACTTGTTCAAAATATGTTACTTTATGTTACTGATTTACAGCCCTAATTTAAATGCCTGAAGTGTTTTTACTGTGGCAGAAAATGCAGTTTATGTTCACTTTTTTTTTTTTAGGACTGGGCGAAATGGCAAAAATCCAACCTCAATAATTATTTCCCATATTGAACGATAACGATATACATATAATGATATACATGACATACAAGTTGTTAATGCTTACAGATTTAAAAGAGTACCCCAACAATGTTTGAAGCCACAAAATTAGAGGGTCTATTAAATGGCATAACATTTTTGACCGATACATTTAGATGTATACTTTTAGCATACTTTTAGATTCCAGCATACTTTTAGATTCCAGTTGTTGCACAATTGCATAGAGTAAAAAATTGTTTAGAGTAAAAAAGTCCAGAGCTCATCATTGTTATTGACATCAATTTTATCGCGATTCTACATAATATTGTTTATCGACCCAGCCCTACTTTCTTTGCTTTAAACCATTGCATGCTGTCCATTTATTTGAAAAGCTGTCTTACATCTTTACATCCATATTTGTAGATGTTTGGCATAAAGCAACATATTTGTAAGACGGGAAACACTGTTAGCAAGTGTCATGTGTTCTTCTCTTTCTGCTCTCGGAGTAGGAACCATGTGAAGCCTCAGACGAGGACTAACGATGGACTGTCTTCCACTGTGTCCCCGGTGGCTCTGGTGGATGGACTGTCTGGCCTGCACAGTCCCCAGCCTCCCTCCAGCGCTGGACCCGTGCTGTCATCCGCTGACCTCAACTCCTCTTTTCCACATCTAGCTTCCAATGAGCCAACCGATGATGGCACCATGGCGGGACGAGGAAGGTTTGTCCACTTTTATTCATGCATAATGTCACTGCTGCATGAAATTGGTGTTTCACTTCAGTTCATTGCGTCTGTAAATGTTGTGAAGGCTAAGCACACGATTTAACCTATTTTTTTTTTACCTTACAATAGATGTTGTAAACAATTAGATGATTATTTGATAAATTAATTGCATATTAAATTTGATGGAGAAATTATCCCCAAAACATTCATTGTGTTGTGTGGGAAGAATCAAGTAGATATTTATTGAATGTATTTTTTATGATTTTTTTTGTTTTTTCATTCAATAGAATTCACTGAATGTTTTTCGATGGTGTTTTGATATTTTAATCTACAATCGCCTTTTTCTAGCTATAGTTTTAGATGTGATCAGTTAATTGTCTCAAACTCAAATTCGCAGGGGGCCATTTTAACATTCAAGCACAGGAAAAAAAAGTGTAAACCTGATGTAATTGATGCACGCAGACATTCTTGCCCAGAGTATCAAATCTCCTTTTTGTTTCTTATTGTACATATTGAAGGGGTAGTTTAAATTGCTATGAAAATACTACAATTTAATAATAGGCATAATAATAGTAATTATTATGTCCCAATCAATTGTTGCTTAACCAAAAGTTCAACAGATGGCGTGAGACAGCAGAAAAGAGTTTGGGTAACTTTGTTGACTTTACTGGCAGTTGTTCTTCTCAATATCATTTTTTTTTGTAAAACTACAACAAAGAGGGGGAAAGTGTGTATATGTTTACTTTTACTTTAACATGTTCAATTCAGCCAGCAGTCAGTTTTTACTAATGCACTTTCTTTATGCAAATCTTAAAATCCATATATGGAAAATCTATTAATTAGACCATTTTAATCGAATATTAGCAAAATGATCATATTTACACCTCCATCATAACATGTACGCCATAAAGAGGTGTTTGAACAACCATAAACAGGTGATATAAAACTGATTATAATCAAATGACTCTTGCATATTTACAAAATAGAGCTTTAGTAAAAATAGAGCTCGTACGGACATGTATTTCAACGTATAAATAAGCCCCAAAAATAATTTGCATGTGTCGACTGCACGCTGAGAGAAAGCGAAAGTAACCCGAATATATAGTACAGTACTTTAAATGTCCAATAGGGGGGTTCAATAATATGAAAGTGCGTGCCTTGAGGGACTGATATCATCTTTCAGTGGGTAAAAGAGTTGCCAGGATGTGAAAGGTCTTTTATTATATTTTATTAATTGTATTTATTTATTTAATGTACTAAACAACTTCTCTAAAAACCCTGGGAGAGTTACTGGTGGTTATCACTAGACATTTGAACTTTTTTAAAACTTTGAGGAAAAAAAAGATTATATTGAAATCAGTGTTGATGAAGTTACCTATGATGGTTCCTTCGATAAACAATAATGCCTTTTTGTCAGATAAAAATATTAATTCCTTTAAAAAAGTTTGATGTCTTAAAGTTTTGAGTAGTAGTTATATAATGATCATAATTGTAATTTTACCTCATTGTAATTGTAATTTGATTACCTCAAATGTGTAATCCTTTAATTCTGTAGCCTCTAAACTAATGAAAATATGGAGTATTTAGCTTTTTGGTCTTGTACTTTAATTCAAATTTGTTCAGATTGCACATTTTATAGATTAAATTATTCTTTTGTTTCAGGAGAACGACATACAGAGGCACTCGAAGGCGGCGAGATGATGACCGCACAACAGTAATGCATTTGTTTTTGTGTTGCTGGTTACAGTTAAACCCCTTTCTATTTATGTCCTCTTAATTATTTTTTGTCTTATTTGTGTCCACAGAGACCAATTCCTCTCTCTCAAGTGAAGGTACCGCCCCCTAAGTTTGACCTGGCTGCCTCCAACTTCCCTCCGCTGCCAGGCTGCTCTGCCAGTCCGCAGGGGGAGCCTGTGCTGGAGAACCGCCTCTCCGATGTTGTACGGGGCCTGAACAGGGAAAAGGTTGGTTGTTAAGAGAACTGCCTCGTTACGCCAGTCAGATTGTTTTTTGCTCATTGCTTCTTGTTTCATTTCCCTTCAGCAGCAGGATTCAAACAAAGAGTCCACTGTGAGTCCCACAGGCCCATCCTCAGAGGAGACCGTCTCCAAGCCCATCCAACCTGTAGCCAAGATGAATGCTCACGTCCCTGATACCGTCACCCCCAGGTGTGTGATCGTTTCAAATGGCTGGCATTCTGATGCTTGTTTCTATCAACGATTTTCCAATATTGACATGATTAAGACAATACTTATTATACATACATACATGCATACAAGCAGTGCTTTACATGAACACCCGCCAAATGCGGGTAGATTTCAGCAGTGGCTGGTAAGACAGACATTCCCACTAGCCTCTTTGGCTGGTTGAAAATAATTTTCCCAGATAATAATTCTTAAAAGGAGGATTCGACAATAAGGATGGTTAAATATGCATGCAAAGGCGATCTTAGAATGGAGAAGCAACATGACTGACAATAATAATTGCGTTCGCAACTTTGCATGAGCAAAGCAGGTTAATACCAAATGAGAGGATATTCACTCACGCTAACAGCTGAGGTGATGCGCGCGATTGCTTATAACGCGTGCGCGCTCCCGTTTCCTTTCATTAAGCAACTGTATCAAGAAACACAACTGATGCGATCGGTTCTCTTTCAAATAGACTAGACAAAAAGTGATGAACATGCAGTCTTGCTGCTTTCAAGATTTCCAGAGTTGACTTATTGTAAGCAGCGCCAGTTGCTTTCGCTTTAACCATTCTTTGAACAGATTATTTATGGGTCTAACGTTAACCGTGTGTGTGATCATCCTTTCATTATCACATGGTATGTTTTTTTTTACCTGCTTTGCGTTAATATGGTTTAATTAGCATTTTTTACAATAACATTGCTTTAATGGGAGATTAACTCCCCATTTATGCGTAGTTAACTGGTGATCTGGGACCTTTAGCCAGGACAGATTACTGTGCATATGTTTTGTTAAATAAAAAGTATAGTTTACAGCTATTTTGCTTGTTTTGACACATTTAAAATTTGTGGCTGAAAAATGATTAATTGTTTATCTTTGGTGTGGTCAGAGATAAATTTGGTAAACCCTTCATTTTGAGCACTGAAATTATGTGAAATAAAAACTAATTGTAATACTATGAAACCATGAGCCATTTGCTCATGATTATTGAGCAAGCTCATACATGACACACAAAAAGTGAAATGAATGAGGAGGCATGTGGAGATAACGCAAAATCTAAATCAAGTAATTTTAGCATGGCGAAGTCATATTTATGTGTGTAAAATATATTTTCCCAACAAAAAAAATGTGGCTAGTGAAAATGGCGAGTGGCTAGTAATGTTTGAAAACTACTAGCCACAGTGGCTGGTGATCAAAAAAGTTAATGTCAAGCCCTGCATACAATACTTCAGACTACTACTAAATCTTCTAAAGCTTTGTATTATATATGCCAGGCTTTACTAATAAACAGTAGGCCACCTGCAAGGAACTGGTGTGTATGTAGAATTTGCCATGTGCATATGAGGCTTGTTTGCTGTTGGTTGTAATTGGAATTAAAACCACACTTTGTTGATGAAGCGTTAGCAAACACTTGAGCAGCAACACTACAAACATACATTTTTGTGTGTGTGTTTGTGCTTGCCTTAATTTATATTTCCCTAAACATGTATAATCAAAGACTATAGAATACACGAGACATGTCACTCGTATCATTTTGAATGGGAAAAAATGTAACCGTAAATATGGCGAATAAAGCCCTGCCTACTAGTACAGGAGCCAATCATCGATCGATATGTTGCGAATAAAGCCCGCCTTCTATTACAGGAGCCAATCATTGATCGATATAGACAGATGATACACCGGGGGAGGGGCTCGAGTTTCTGAGTTTCTGCAGATTTTGTGTGATTCAAAACGTTTAGAAGTGATACTAAAGAGACAGTTGTTTAATTTTGTTGATAATTCCTAATACGAAATTTAATCGTAAGCTTGGCAAGCAGTTTTGGAGAATTTGATGTTTCCCCATTTACACAGAATGCCTGAACATACTGCCCGAGAGGTGTTTCAGAGATGGCCGCCGAGTGAAATGACTTGCCTTAAAGGGACTTTGGTATAATGCACATGCATGATGTCATCATTTTCAAAGACTCTCGTTTTCGGGTGTTTACAAGGACATGATTTGGGCTGAACTATAAATCGCAGTATTCTATGAAGCTGGCTCTGCAATCAGCTGTGAGTCTCCAGAACCTGTGTTCAGCTGGGGCAGCGTTAACTACACCAGTGTTTCCCAACCCTGTTCCTGAAGGCACACCAACAGTACACATTTTCAACCTCTCCCTAATCAAACACACCTGAATCAACTTATCATAACATCAGAAGAGACTCCAACACCTGAAGGATATGGGTCAGAAAAGGGAGACATCCAAAATATGTACTGTTGGTGTGTCTCCAGGAACAGGGTTGGAAAACACTGAACTACACAAAGACATAGTTCGCCAAACTACACAAAATATGCATGCAAATAATCATTCTGCAATATTAACAGGTGTTTGCATAGCTTCTCGGTAAACTACAGCCTTTTGTAGTAAATGTTGCTAATGTTAAACCCGAAAGCACATGCAAATACCACATACAGTTGAAGTCAGAATTATTAGCCCCCTGAATTATAAGCCCCCTGTTTATTTTTTCCCCAATTTCTGTTTAACGGAGAGAAGATTTTTTTCAACACATTTCTAAACATAATATTTTTAATAACTCATTTCTAATAACTGATTTATTTTATCTTTGCCATGATGATTGTAAACATATATTTTTCAAGACACTACTATACAGCTTAAAGTGACATTTAAAGGCTTAACTAGGTTAATTAGGTTAGCTAGACAGGTTAGGGTAGTTAGGCAAGTTATTGTATAACGATGGTTTATTCTGTAGACTATCTAAAAAAAAATGTAAAGCTTAAAGGGGCTAATAATTTTGACCTTAAAATGGTTTTTAAAAAATTTAAAACTGCTTTTATTCTAGCCGAAATAAAACAAAAAAGACTTTCTCCAGAAGAAAAAATATTATCAGAGATACTCTGAAAATTTCCTTGCTCTGTTAAACAATTTGGGAGATATTTAAAAAAGAAAAAAAATCAAAGGGGGCTAATAATTCTGACTTCAACTGTGTAATGACTTAAAGGTTACTTCATAGCTTCAGTCGAGGGTTTGAATTAAGTCCTTCTGTGAAATTATGTGGCTTCTTACACAGAGTAAAGCATGCAACGTTTATTTAACAGCATTCTAAGCAGTGACAAAGGCAGTGCATCATTACATTTTTGTCATGTATTTGTTAAGTCTGATAATTACGAAGGTGGAGCAAAGGGTAGTGTCGCCTCACAGCAAGAAGGTCACTGGTTCGAGCCCTGGCTGGTTCAGTTGGCATTTCTGTGTGGAGTTTGTGTGTTCTCCCCGTGTTCACATGGGTTTCCTCAAGGTGCTCTGGTTTCCCCCCACAGTCCTAAGGCATGCACTATAGGAGAAATGGATACGAATCTAGTGAAAGTAGTTATCTTGTGTTTATCCTACTTAGCTATTGACCTTATTCTGTGATGCGGAAGTACGCTTGTTTTTTGTGATTGTTTTAGTACTTCCGATTCCGCTACCTTTGCGAGAAATGACTAGGAATAATAAACAGCAGAAAACGATGAAACTACTCTCTCTACAAACAAGTGTTTCATGACTATACATAAAAATTAAATAGTACAGTAAGAAAATATCAGTTTGCAACAGCAAGCTGCACAACGAGCCATTTTTAACGTACGATAATCAACGAAAGGGAATCACACCGAAAAGATTCCAATGGATGCGCCCGCTCATACGTTAGTACAAGGTCAATAAAGATTATCCAAGGACTGGTAATTTCTGGTTTTCTTCGGGGAATATTTGGTTTTTCTGTGCAACTCGCGTGAGAGAGTGCCCGCTGGCCTTTGGAGGAAATTTACTACTGATCACATTACCATACTTTCCACATATGATGTGCAAGACAATTTTGCTAAATCACAAATGCGATTACATGTTGATATATTGTTCAGCCCTAGGCATGACACTAGCCGCATTGTCAAAAACGTCCACTTTGTAGCCCGTTTTTACATACGTTTTCAGCCCCCAAATCAATGTGAAGCTTTTGTAAAGTTTTAAATGAAACGCGCAAAGCTGTCTATGGCACCCTGCTGAAGACTAACTGGATGTTGATATGTGAAATTCTGGAGGAACTGTCAGATGGCGTTTGCGTGGGGATGTAATGACGTGCCATTAATTGTTCTGTGTACTATAACATGTAAAACGGGTCTTATTCACTAATGTCCATGTGAATGCCCCAGTGTCTGAGTTCTGTTACTTGTGTTCTGTAGCTCCAACCACCTGGAGAAGAAACCGGAGAAGGTGGAGCCTCCAGTCTATAAAGAGCCGCCTGTGACCTCTGCCCCCATCGCAGCCGTTCAGCCCGCCCCTGCCCCAACAGCACCTGGTCCTAAGCTTCAGCCCAGCTCCGCCCTGCCTGCAGCCCCCCAATCTAACACTGCCCCCTCCAGTACCCCGGCGCTGGTGAGTTTAGCTTCTCTTAGGCCAATGATTATATTTAGAATAGCAAGTAGTCAGCTGGAAGCGTGTCTACAATCTGGGATGTAGCTTGAAGACCCCATTTCTTACCTTTCTGTTTGTTAAGCGAAGACCTATACTCTGTCTATCTATCTATCGTTCGATCTATCGTTAGATATATCGTTCTAATATTTCTATCTTTCTATCGTTCTATCTATTGGTTGTTCTATATATTATTCTGTCGTTCTATCTATCTGTTGTTCTATCTATTGTTCTGTCATTCTATCAATCATTCTGTCATTTTGTCCTATCTATCTATCTATCTATCTATCTATCTATCTATCTATCTATCTATCTATCTATCTATCTATCTATCTATCTATCTATCTATCTATCTATCTATCTATCTATCTATCTATCTATCTATCTATCTATCTATCTATCATTATATCTATCTATCATTATATCTATCTATCATTATATCTATCTATCATTATATCTATCTGTCATTATATCTATCTGTCATTATATCTATCTGTCATTATATCTATCTATCATTATATCTATCTATCATTATATCTATCTATCATTCTGTCGTTCTATCTATAATTCTATCCTTATATCTATTGTTCTATTGTTACATCTATCGTTACATCATTCATTCGTTTTATCGTTCTGTCTGTCTGTCTGTCTGTCTTTCTGTCTGTCTTTCTGTCTGTCTGTCTGTCTGTCTGTCTGTCTGTCTGTCTGTCTGTCTGTCTGTCTGTCTTTCTTTCTTTCTTTCTTTCTTTCTTTCTTTCTTTCTTTCTTTCTTTCTTTCTTTCTTTCTTTCTTTCTTTCTTTCTTTCTTTCTTTCTTTCTTTCTTTCTTTCTTTCTTTCTTTCTTTCTTTCTTTCTTTCTTTCTTTCTTTCTAACCTGGATGCCTCCCTCCCCTCTCTTGCAGATTATTTTATTGAAGTATGTACATAGTGTGATGCATTTTCTTTTTCTAAATCAAATATTTAATAATGTATTTATTTTTAACCTGTGTCCTAACAACAGATCTTGAAAATCTTAAAAACTAGCATAAATATAGTTAAAACATGAACGTTACCAACAATATTAGTCACCGAGTATGTACTTTTAAAGGACACCTATGGTGAAAAATCTACTTTTCAAGCTGTTTGGACAGACGTATGTGTAGATATAGTGTATAGACCGTCATATTGGGGTGATTTAAACACACCCAGTGAATTTTTTTTTTTTTTAATATATATATATATATTTTTTTCCAATTTAACAACATAAAAATGGTGGACCAATTGGAGCGGTTTTCAGACCGACCGCAACTTTATGTAGGAGTGTGGTCCCCCCGCCCATTGAATTGATTGACAGCTGCATATTAAAAGTAATAATAAAATAGAGATAAAACTATAATACATTTATATGTGCTTTATCTTTCCAAAATCATGGAACTCTCCATGAGTTCGAAGATGAAACCATTCACTCAATATTTAAATTTTAAGTGACAAACCTTATCATTTTTCTCATCTTCTCTTCAGGAACCTCGCAAGCTCAGTTACGCTGAAGTATGTCAGCGACCACCTAAAGATCCCCCTCCTCCAGCATCCTCTTCCAGCCCCAACAATGCAAGCGCACAGCCTCTGAGAGAGCTGCGTGTCAACAAGGTGGAGGAGCAGGCCTCCAGTCCCGCAAGCAAACAGGAACGGCCTCAGGAATCGGGGGGAAACTGCAAGGCCAGGGAGGGCCGGCCGGCCCGTGACTCCCAGAGCTTCTCGCGCAGCAACGGACCCCCCAGAAGCAGTACAGGGGGGTTCAAGCTGCGAGAGCAGCAGAGACGCCCTCCCTTCAGCCATCGCGGTTCCCCCCAGGGAGGTTCCAGACACACTGGAAAAGAGCAGAACATCCCACCCATATCGCCAAAGTAAAGACTCTCAACAGAAATCCTTAATGTATGAATATTTACACACACACACACATATATATAAGATATATATGTAAATATATATAAATATATATATATAAAGAGATGAAATATGATATAAAGTCAAAATTTAAAAAGGTATTCACCTCTCCTGCCTGGAGCGCTTCCAGAGGAAAAGTCTCATGAAGTGACAATGCACAGACTGGGGTTTCCAGGCAAACGGGCATCAGAAATTGGAAGCATTTGTTGCTTGCTGAAGGACACCATCAAATAGGAAAAATAAGAAAAAACAAAACATTTCATGCTTCTAACTTGACAATGTCCCTTCAGAATGTAAATCCATGTGAGTTTTTTGTTTGGTTTTTGAGTACGGCCTCTCTTAGCTCTATTAGGGAGAGGTGGAGAAAGCGGGCGGTCTGATGGCCCTAATGGTGGTCTGCAAAGAGCATATGCACTAAGAAAAGGAACATGCATAAACGATGTCATGTACCTATACAAAGATATCACTTTGACATGCAATGATTCATCTTTTTTTTTCTTTTCTTTGCGTTTGGGTTGCTTCATTTGCAGTCACGGCACACTGGGCGCTCGACTCCCGGAGTGGTTTGACCATGTAAATGAACCTTTTGTGTGGAAGGATGTGGTTTGCTGTAGAGTTGACTCATCGGGGAACTAGTTCCCATGTAGAATACGCGACGCGTGCTTGAGAGTGGAATATTTCGCTAAGTATCTTTAGGGCTGATTTTGGTCTGGAGTTTTGCATTAGTTTGTGTGACATACTGTAGCTCGTGATTAATCTGTAACGGGCGCTCGGATTTACTTACGATCAATTATGGAGCCTTGTTAATGATTCAAATATATAGCCTACTGTCATGAAGTCAAAGCCTGCCAATTATGATGCTGTTATGTCACTGATTTGCTGATGGGTGATTTCTCTTTTCTTTTTTTTTCTTTCTTTTTTAATTTTTCTGTGTGATTTTTGTCATTGTTTTTGTAGTTAGTTTGAGTAACCAACAGCCTGTGAATTATAACTGTAACAGTCAGGTACATAGGCACTCATCAACTTTGTGTCATCTCAGATTTGTCCACTATTTTTTTTGTTTGTTTATTATGTGCATTCTTCTTCCTGGGCTGATTCTGAGCATGCTCAAAATATCCTGATAATCAGTCAGGCTCTTGACTGTGTTTACAACAAGATGGTGGAGGTTTGGGCAAACACAAGGCAGTGTCAAGAATTACGATCGCTTTGTAGATCGGTTCTTATTTCGAGGGTTTCTTTTAATAATCAATACGTTCGGGGTTGGATGGAGCTGTTGGTCATGATGCTATGTAGGTTAAGCAGATCTACGGTTTAGTTTCTATCTATAACTGTTGAAATGATAAGACATGCTTGCCACTGTTATATGAAATCAGTCGTTTTTTTAATTAATCGTCACCACTTTTTGCATTTCACTGGAAGAAATCATGAATTTTCCAGTCATTCGGAAACTAATTTGTGCAAATTTAATGCCCAGAGTGGGTTTTCTGACTCAGGGTGACATATTTCATCTCATTCCAGTCACTTCAATCTGTTTCTGATCTCACATTTTACATCGACTTCCAATTTGGCAAAGCTTAAATGCTGTCTTCACCAGACTCTGATTATTTCATGCTGTTTTATAGATGACAGAGATCAAATTCAAAGGAGAATTGAATGTTATATGTTTGGTATCCCCTGAATGTGTCCTCCATTAATTGTAATTCAACCTCCTAATTTAAAATTGGACATTTTTCCCCTGTGAGCGTTTTGACTGTTGGATGATAAATGGCAATATCTGTGCAAAATCCTCTCGTGAAGATCGCAGCAAGGTTTCTTATAGCTTTGCCATGGTAATGTGAGTATCGTCATTGCTACGCCAATGCCAGCGTGTGTGTTTATTTTGATAGGATGGCATGTGTGTGGGTAATTAGAAATTGGAAGTTGCTTTTGTAGATGGTACCTGATAGGGACTAAAGTGGGGAATATAAATAGCAGGGATGCGTTCACTACAAAAAAAAAGATGAGAAAAAAACTGCTGTGGTGAATTGGTGCTGTTATTTGAACGTTTAATCAAGAGGATTCAGTATTGCTGTTCAATTCATTGTAAAGTATTGCTTTTTAAAAATCAATTTTTAATTTATTTTAATTTTGCTGCATATATTAAAGCACCCCCCCCCATACCCCCACGTCCCTTGTAAGTTTGTTATCATGACTATGTACAAAAGGACATTGGGAGAATCACAGATTTAACATATTTGTATATTTTTTTGAGATTTCAGCAGAGAAAATACTTGATGCATTTACTAGAGGCTTAGTAATGCGGTAAATAACAAATCACTGGGGCTTTTTTTTCTTGTTTTCATTAATGAATATGAGCAGCTAGTGGTTTAGGATAATGAAATGCACTAACTTGTTAAACAAATCTTATTATGTAATGTGAAATTATACTAGGAGCATAAGGTAATGATATTGATGTTGACAGGCTTGCAAAATTATTCAGAAAATAGCAAATTTCTCTTTAATGTTTGGGTTATTACTGTTAATTGATTTAGGGGTTGGTGTGGCAAAGGGAAGAATTATATAACAATGGATTGAAGTGAGACACTAAATTCTAGCTGTCTGCATAAAATGTCACAAAAAGAAAATAAATTATTTTGTTTTGGCCTTACTCTTGACTCGTTCATTTGATTCATTGGCATTTAACCATTTTGTGTTGCACTTTAGAGGTTTATGTTTGATATAAAACAAGTATAAGACCTTGATCGTATGTTTTAAGCCCTAAGGCTATTCATTGTTTATAAACATCTAAGTATTAAAGGTATTTGAAAGATACAAAATTCTATTAGTTCACTACTTTTTTTCTTGATTGCAAACTACCAATCAGATGTTAGATGTTTGGTAAGATATCTTGCTTATAAAATGTGTATTATTTAACTCATTTAACTTATTAGTTATAGTTATATATAGTTATGTATGTATGTATGTATGTATGTATGTGAAGAGTTTAGATGCAAAAACCTCCAAATGCCGTTTGATATTGTCTTCTAAAATTAGCAATGAGAGGTATTTGCATCTGAACTCTTCATGTTTGTTAATGTAAAATGTTTTCTTTTCATATATTTTAAAAATGAAATGTATTTATGTGATAACAGATTATTCAGCAGTCATCACTGTAGTCTTTTGTCACATTTATCAAATTTCACTATCAGTTTTTATTAAATACAGGCTCGTAGCCAGGGGGGGTTCGGGTGGTTTGGAAGACCTGCCCCTTATTGACCAAGGGCCTGAATTTGTCCTATTTTGACTGCTATGCCACTATTGTGAAAATATCCCATAGGAAAAAGTCATTAAGACCAAACTGAATCCTCTGTTGGCTATCGATTCGGTGTGACTTAAGCGAATCAGTTTTGGCCAATGCTAACAAATATTTTTCATGAGTCCAACATCAGGCTGTGCAAAAAAACACAATCTGACGTAAGAGAAGTCATCTTTCACAACTGTATTGTTTATAAATGGAGGAAGGATTTTACAAGTAACTTTTATTCTAAATTTTGAACCTTATTGTTGAAAGAGAATATGACCAATGAAAAAGTGTGAAGCATGAAAAGAGACCCATATTAAAATGAATGAATACAAAGTTTTCAATTGTTGTTAGCCATGAATTTTCAAATATACTTTTTACAAGAGAGGCTAGAAAAATCATGTAGATCTGCATAATTATTATTATTATTATTATTATGTTTACATTTTTTTATTTAAAGGGCCTGAAAAGATATAATGAATGTATTATAAAATGTTGGTATAATGGAAGCCATAATCCATTTGTTGTTGAAATTTTTGTGACAATGCTAAAATCTTAATGTATACACACAACAAACACGTGCATATCTGGTTCACAAGGACTCTCCATAGGCATAATGTATTTTATACTGTAAAGACAGCTTCCTACCTACTTGCCAACTGTAGCAAATTTTCAATGTCAAAAGACCCCATTAAATATGATTTTTAAGCATTTTGAATTACAAGAACAAAAGGTGTGTCCTTTTCATAAAATAACCTTAATAGAGTACAAAGTCACACCCTTGTCATACAATTTTGTGTCCTCGAAAACCACATAAACAAGTATACACACACATCAGGCCCGTAGCCAGCCTGGTGAAAGAGGTGTTTCTTTATTCCTAGAATATATGGACCCTTTTGCAGTTATTAGCCTCATTTTATATTTATATGTTTAAATACTTTTTAAGCACTATTTTTTGCTGGATTAGCTTGTCAGTTGGTCATTAACCACACTTTTTGATGTACCAAAAACATTTCCTAAAGATTTAGAAGAAAACAATATGAGAGTCATACTTATTTTTCACATGCAAATTTATTACATCATATATCATTAGAAAAAAGGATGCTGTTGAAGTTTT